>NW_009723226.1:0-489 GCF_000703405.1 Apaloderma vittatum
TAAGAAACCACACAATAAAATACAGCATCTTAGTTTTCACCTTTGATTTTAAACATAAGGTTTCATCCAAGATTGTCTTATTGACTTGAATGGAGCTGTTGGCACAAAACCCAAATTATTTGGTTTCCACTTCACATTTTTTAAAAGTTCTCAGTGCTCAGTTTAAGTGCTCCTAAGTCATGCCCTGCAGAATAACTTGGATGTCAAAGCCACCACCTTCATTCCTTTATTTGGAATTCTACTGTGCCATAACATTTCTGATTTAAGAGGTGCATTTATTAATATAAGCATGTTAATTCTGATCATTCCTTATGATCACAGCAAACTGTTGTTTCACAGCTTCCTGCAAACCTATCTCCTGTTTAAAGTGATATTATACCGTCAAAGTTTTAAAAAAAAAAGTTATTTTTTAAAAAAGCTACAAGTTTCTTTTAATATTTTTAGAAGAGATGCTGCAGTTGTGTTTCATTTTGTAATCCCATCTGCTGC
>NW_009723227.1:0-264 GCF_000703405.1 Apaloderma vittatum
CTGGGGCAGCCTGCTCCAGCCCCGTGCAGGGCGATCTGCGAGGCTTTATTTGTTTACTTATTTATTTATTAAAAATTTGATTTGATTCAAACGAACACTTCAGGGTTTCAGCAGAGCCCTGGGGGGCTGGGGAGAACCCACTCGTTTTACAGACCAACCACTGGTACAGGAAGGGTGGCCGCTAACTGGCAGCACCCCCGGGCACTTGGGGATTTACTCGGCTGTGGAGCCCGGACGCTTTATCGGCCGCCCTCCCAGAGCGGC
>NW_009723227.1:321-11421 GCF_000703405.1 Apaloderma vittatum
AAGAAACGGTTCATGGCTTCGGGTTTTCTTTTTTCCTTTTTTTTTCCTTTTTTTTTTTTGTTTCTGTGTGTAACGCTCCCCAAGTTGCGATGTATGTAGTATGAAACAGATTTTGTCCATCCACGTTGCTCTGTTTGCATTTCAGTGAACTCAATTTACCTACCATACATCTTGCAGGTGAGAGGGCCTTTCCACCCCATTTATAGCTTTGCAAGGGAAAGTTTTAAAATAATCTGCTTTCTTCCCATGGAACTGTAGGATCGGACACTGCATTATCTATGCAAAGAATAGAGAGCAATAGCTTGCACTGCCCTGTTCAGAGTTGCTATGCACCGCTTTTCTGTATGTTTCATTCTTACTGGGAGTTAAAATCATTGTTTCGAGCATCTTCAATTATATGCGTACTTACAGCTCTCTCTTTCCAGCTTTTGCTTGGAGATTATTGGCATTTTTTTTAGAGCACTAAGTATCTCACTTCTACTACCCACCCCCAAGTAGATATCGGCTGAGTGTTTTAAGAACCGTGCTTTGATTCCTGCAGAACTGTCAATTTAAATAATAAACATACTCAACCCCTATCCCTGAAAGCCCCATAAAGCATTCAGGGTCTTCGGGTCTTCGCACAGCAGTGGATACATTTAAATTACTATTGACTAAATGATAATTGGTATCTGGTTTCTCTGTCTTACCAGGTAGTTTTGGACATTAGCATTCAGTGTGCTATATGTTTAACACTTTAAAGCTACTTTATGGGCTGATCTAAGTGAAGTCAAAGTGATAAATTAAGATTGTTTTCTGTAGCGTGGCGTAAACACTAGAAAAACAGTAGTTCAATGGTTTTAGGAGTATAGCTTAGCTGAAGTTGAGAAAGAGCATACCAAGGCATTTCTATCAGGGTGGCAAAGGTTACATCTTTCATTATACTTTTACACAGTAATTGTGCAGTCATTTCATACTGACGCCTGAATTGTTCTGTGAGTGTATAATTAACAGGAGTAAAGTAATTTGTATAAATTTCATGAACATTTTATTTCAGAGAGCTTATACTGCTGAGGAAATATTGAAAGCTGTGTGGTTTTTTGTTTCATAAAGTCCCAATTTCCAAAGCTACAGTACAGTTATTCTTGTAAAGTACCTAAGTGCCATAATTTCAGTGGAAAGCTTTGCTCATTTAGTTGATAGCAAATCAGGATTACTATTCACTGGTTCCACATGTTGTTTGAACATAAGGGGGCTTTCAAAAATATGATATTAATTTTAGATATGCTGCTGGTAGTGGGTGACTTTGAGATAAAATCTTGATTCCTGTCTTGCTGTTTTGTTCAGAAAATGACGACTAATCTAGCAGTATCTTTTATCATACTGAATATACAGGGTAACCTTTTTACCTATCTGTTCTTATGACCTGAGGGATCTCAGCTTTATGTGTAGATGCTTGTAATGCACTTGATAATTCTGGTGGGGAATACATGAAAAACTTATTCTGAACAGAAGTAAATAGATGTGTGTGCAGACGGGTATTGGAGATTGCTTTACTGGCAGGTTGCAAAGTGATGATTCATTGAACCCGATCTAGATTTACATGAAGGAAATAATACTTTACACTGAATTGTAGTGGCATAGTAACATGTAGGAGCCAAGAAGTTTTTTAATTTCATCACAGGTGGTGACGTGATAAAGGACATCTTTACAAATGCAGGCTATATGTTTTTGGTGAGCAAAACATGCCATGGAATTTTTCAGATCTGAGCATCTTCACACTGAAATTTATTGCTGCCTGTATTGCCACTTACCAACCTGTGCAAAGTCTAAATAGTGTTTTAGAAATATGTTGCGTTAATTATGTTCTGTTCTTTACTTACTATAAATAAGTAGTAGAATAAGGCTAACTAAAGAAAATCACTGACTTTGGAAGACAGAAAAATCACAGTACCTAATACTCATCTACACAAAAATGTGATCATCATCTTGAAAAATTATTCTGAATGATACAACTATCAGTGAGCAAGCAGTTCTATGCCCCTGTTTTAACTTCTGCAGAATTTTATTAGAAATGCTTCATTAAGTCACATTATTCTGCAGCTGTTTGTTCACTGAAAATTAAAATTAAAATCAGGAAGTTTATCCAGCAATGCAGTATTATTTCCTTTGTTAAGTACTGAAAGTTCAAACAGAAAAAAAGTCCTTTAACATCAATGTGCCAGAAACACTGAGTACATCCTATTTTTGTGATATATGGATGGCATTTACTGATGCAATTCATCAATGTATGTATTAGTCAAATGTCATCAAACAAAGAAAATAAATGAAAGTAAACAAAGACTACATGGGGATACAGAGACTAAAGCAAGGGAAGACCCTACAAATCTAATTAATTAGTGTTCAGTCTCATATTTACAGTCTGTATTTAAACATCTCATTTAAATGCCTTTCTCTCATTGATTTTCTACTACAGCTCCGGATAATTCAGGAAAAAAAACCCCAAAAGCAATAGCTTTTCATTTGAAAATGCATTTTCCATTTACCTTTTGAAATGCTGAATTTTAGTCATTGAGGCAAAAGTTGTGTTTGGATGAATGTAACAGAAGGATCCTATGCCAGAAGAGCTGAATACTGACCTGTCCTTGTTCATGACCATTTTTATGTGTTAAAAGAGGCATCCCCAACTGATGTAGACTGTCATGGCTCCATTGGAGTAATTGAAGCTCTGACATTTTAAACCAGCTGGAGATCTCGCTCCATTAGCAACTTATCACTAAATTCAAGTGTGCACTTTAAAAGAATATTGCTTACTTTTTTTTAGGATGGGAAAACATTTACATGGTATTCTGAGTTTCACAGAATCTATTTTAAGTGCACACTTTCACATTTGAAATGCTTTCTAAAACCAGAGGCCCATTCTTAGAGCTATTTCAAAGGGAAATCTGGCCCAATGATTCAGTTTTGTAAGCTGTTAATGTATATGCTTCAAAACACTCCTTCTCATAACTTGGTTCAGATTTATAAAACTTATCAGGCGTAGGAATGAATGTGGAAACATCAGCAGTTATGTTGTTCATTTCTCCTGGTGACAGCCACAGAGCTATCTCCTTTTGCTCTTGGTAGAACTTGGGAAGATAGTGATTTTTTTGTGCTTTAATTCTTTATACATACTTGCCAGCCACTCTTGCTTACCATATGGAGTCAGTTATTTATCAAAAGAGAAGACAAAATAATAAAGGCCACCTAATGTACTTTTTCATCCTGCTAGTGCAAAACAATCACATTTTTAAGATAAACAATTCAAGGCATTTTTATAGAGCTTCTTTCATGCAGTGGGCTTTGAAAAACGCTTTGGAGATAGAAGAGAGAATATAAAGACATTGTGCTTTACAGCACTAGTTATGGCAGGACACTACATACTTACATAAAATGGGATAAAGTCACTATAAAAAGCTTTCTTAGCTTTTTCTTCTCTTCGGATACTTCAGGACACTGATCTGTAGAACGCTTTCTAACTGAAGCTATTGCTTGAAGTAGCACTAGAAAATGCTTTGTATGGATCTGATCCTTACTCCTTGCCTGAGTTAAGTACTTAGAGGAGTAGCTCTTGTATCTTTTGTGATATGGAAGAATCACTTGTGAAACTGCATGTATTAAAGGTGGAAATTATTTTTTTTTCCCTGCGTTTAAAGCTTAACAAACCTCATAATTGTACTATGTTAATAGCTTACATTTTCCAGTAGCTTCACTTCACGTCTTGCTGATCTTGTAATATGAAACTTGAATACAGGTCTCTAGGCACCAGGACAGCCCTGTGTACAGCTGCCTCTGCTGCGAGCATCCCTTTAACAACGCTAAGGGGAGAGCCGTAGTACAGGGTAGCAGACAGGTGAAAGCACAGAGTGGTTTTTTTCTTTTGACTTGTGGATGTTTGATAATCTTCTATTCTTAAATTGCTCATTGGAACTAAGGCTGCATAAAATGCTTTAGATTGGCCAAACTTCAGAGGTAAACAAATGTGTGAGCACAGTTCAGCAAAGCTATTTGGTTGTAGAAATAGCAAAATATTAAGAAAAGGGTTGTTAAGTATGAAACATATTTGAAATAGATAACCAAGTTTTTACTCTTGGTTGTATGCTGGCCTCTCTCTGTGCGGAGGCTTTCTGGCCTCTGTTGCAATATGAAGGTCCACTATTGGAAGATGAGATACGGGACTAGACAGACCACTGATCCAGTAAAGCAGTTTCCTTCTTGAAATGCAAGGAGGTGGCATTGCAGTACTGTATATTTTAACTGACTTACTAGAACCAAACTGCAATTGTTTAGTGCACAGGTTTTGCTTTATTTTTCCCTTTTAAAAGCAGGATGTAATACATTTCTAAAATAAATCTCTCCATAACACGCAGTCTCACACCAGCTTTTTTAGACACAGGAGCACAGACCTGACAAGTCTCTCACATTCACAGTGATAACTCTCATATTGGATATTTTTCTACTCCCCCGCTGCAGTTTCTGCATCACATATTGATAAGGCAAAGTTCTGGCCTCCAGTCCATCTTGCCAGGAACAAGTTAGCTACATGGTGTGTGGTCCTTCACTTATCTCTGCCTGAGGTGTTGTGTCATGGAATAGGGGAGAGGGTATGGTGCAGCCTGTGGGTCACCAAATGACTTCTCATGATCATCCAAGCATCTTTACACAGGACACTCTTCCTGGTTACAGTCTCTCCTTGTGGCTTCTCCTTCACCGTGTGAAACTACAGATATGAGAGAACCTGTCCCAAAGTCTCTGATGTGAGGTCTCAGGCTAGGTGCCACCTTCTGCCTTGTCATGATGCAAATGGGAGAGCTGTGAGTGCTGCATTAAAACTAGGCACTCTAGATTCCCCTTCAGCTGAGACTTTTTTTTTGGTGTTTGTTCCCATTTAAGTTATCTATTTGGCCTTTCGAGTTCTAGGCTTAGCCGTAATTCATTGTTGGCTGTTGTGTCATTGCAGTGAATGGCACTGCAAAGAAGCACAGAGTAGCTCAATAGCTCTGAGGAGAGGTAACGGCTTTCTGTGCCATTGTATGTAGGAAACTGTTTGAAATTTGGATTTTTTCTGGTAAGGGATGAGAGCCAGTATCACCTGAAGCATGTCTCGTGATTTATCTAAAGTGGAATGGTAGTCTCAGTTTGGTTCTTACTGTAGAAGTGTCCAAGTCACAGAAGTCATTGCTAGCAAAAATTAGGATGTGTGCCTGCTGCGTGCACAGAGAGGCAAAGCCTGAGGTCTGATCACACAAGGCATTTCAGCTGTAAGCATGTGGCTTCAGTGGGACTAGTCAAATGAACCATGTGCTTGAAGACTTTTATGAAATGAGCCTGAATAAATGTTGTTAACTGCTTACTGATCCATGCTGAAGGCATGTAGGCGGGGTACTGTTAAGACAACTATGTTTGTATCTGTGATTTAAGACTTGAGCTTTGTTTCGATGGCGCGTCCCCTTTTATAAACATTCAGTTCCATTAAATTCAGAACAGAGACTATGTAACAGCAGATAATTTTCAGGAAGATGCTACAAGTAGCTACCTTATATTACAGTATTAGAAACTACAATTACAATCATATAAATTTTCAAATGCGATGTTACTTGTGTGGCACTAAAGTAAAATAAAGTATATCAGGCTATGGTATTCCTGCAAGAAATGAGACCATGTTTAAAGCCCAATTTCAGAAAAAAAGTTCTGTTTCAGCACCATCGCAGGAGAAGAGTACTATCTCTGGACTGTATTACCTATGTTATTTTAGCTTCAAAGAATTTTAATCTATGTATTGTAACAAATAAACTATACTTAAATAAGATGGGAGTTTTTATCTTGGGGTCTGGTAACAGCAGTAAATAAAGTGAGATAAGTCTGATGTATAAGCATACTGGAATCAAGACAGAAGAAATACTGTATTTTTATGCTAACATAACATGCTATAAATTCAGATACAAAATTATCAGCCAATATGCTTAACGTTGCCTGACACTTTTCGTTATACAATCCTGCTCTTTTCTGTTCAGTCTAGAATCGTGAGGGATATCCCTTGCATTGGAATTAAGGTCATACTTAAAACACATTACTGCCAAAGTGTCCAAACCTTCATAATCAAGGCATTGCAGTGGTATTTGTGCAATGGATGTTCAAAGAAAGAAGTGGCCATGAATCCAAGTGGTGGCTGAGCTTCCAACATAGGAAATGTTCCCTCCCCACCCTACAAATACATTTTCCTTTATGACAACAAGATCTTTTTAAGTATTCTGTTTATAAACATTAATTTAATTGTTCTGGTTTAAACCTGGTAGGCAGCTCAGCACCACCAAGCTGCTCACTCACTCCCCCCTCGTGGGATGGGGGAGAGAATCAGAAGAGCAGAAGTGAGAAAACACATGGTCTGGGATGAAGACAGTTTAATAGGTCAAGCAAAAGCCGCATGGACAAGCAAAGTAAAATAAGGAATTCGTTCACCACTTCCTATGGGCAGGCAGGTGTTCAGCCATCTCCTGGCTGAAAACCCAGGACTCCATCATGTGCAATGGCTAATTGGCAAGAAGACATTGTGACTCTCTTCCTTCTTCTTCTCTGCTGCTTTTATTGCTGAGCATGATGTTGTGTGGTATGGAGTGTCCCTTCAGTCAGTTTGGGTCAGCTGTCTTGCACCTCCAGTCTCCTCACTGGTGGGACACTGTAAGAAACAAAAGCACTACTCGGTAGTAACTAAAATATCCCTCTGTTATCAACACTGTTTTGGTGACAAATCCAAATTACAGCCCCATATGAGATACTATGAAGAAAATTAACTATATCCCAGCCCAAACCAGTACAATCTCAACCTTTTATTCTTTACCATTTATGTCATGCTCACACTATCCAATACATCCTCAGTCTTGAAGAGAAGACTCCGGGGGGACCTTATAACTGCCTTCCAGTACCTGAAGGGTACCTACAGGAAGACTGAGGAGAGACTTTTTAAAATGTATCCTCTGACAGGACAAGGGGAAATGAATTTAAGTTAAATGAAAACAGATTTAGATTGGACCTTAGGAAAAAAGTTCTTCAGTATGAGGGTGGCAAGACTTTGGAGTAAATTGTCTAGAGAAGTTGTGGATGCCCCCTCCCTGGAGGGGTTCAAAGCCGAGGGGGATGGAGCCTTGAGTAGCCTGATCTAGTTGAGAGGCATCACTTCCCATGACAGGGAGGTTGGATTAGATGATCTCTAAGGTCCCTTCCAACCTAGGCCATTCTATGATTCATTCTATGATTCTATGATCCTCATTAACCCCTCCCCTCCCCTTCCTGCCCTTTGGTATATACACAGATGTCATTCCCTTAATCTGTGGACCACCCTTGTAAAGTGTCCATAAAATGTCCATTGAGTGCATTTGGTTCATGACTTGGGTTCTGTCTGCTGTGGTGGTCACTCAGGACAGAGGAGGTGGTGTGTTGCCTGGAGTATTGGGCACAGAAGCCAGATCAGTTTGGATCACTGCTGCAATTGCACTGTTCAGGTGATTCCTATAACATGCAACTCACATAATCAGTTACAACAATTTAAATGTATGTCAATTACAATCTTCGCCCCTAGTCCGTTTTGGGAGTTTAACATTGCAATGAACTCTTCCCCTTGCCCTTGCTCTGGCCCAGACATATCCACGGACCACAGTCTCTTTGGTGGTGTGCCTGCTGCGGCGTGGACTTACCCACAGCTACAGTCACTTTGAGGTGTACCTGCTCTAGTGTGGCCTTATTCATGAGCCACAATCGCTTTAGGATGTATCTGCTCCGGTGTGGCTTTATCTGTAGGCTGCTATCTCTTAGGGGTGTATTTGCTCCGGTGTGGCCTTTTCCATGTTCAGCGGTTGCTTCAGGAGTGTGCCTGCTGTGTTGTGGTCACTGACACTTCAAGGTCACAAACCCAAAACACAGCACCTAGTGAGCTACTATTAAGGAAATTAGCTCTATCCGAGCCAAAACCTGTATGTTGATATAAGTATTTTTGGTGATTGTATCCCAGATTTAGTTTGCCACATGGATTAGCTTGTGGTCAAAACCTGACAAAATAAGAGATGTAACTCTGGGTAAATATCTTCCCCTTTTAAGCTACTTGTGCTTCATCTGGGAATCTGAGCCCACATGCGGCAGTACGTGGTACATCACGTTGTGCTTTTAGATGATTTTGCAAGGTTTTAAGGGGCTTTAGTGCTCGTGTTTGTGCAGGCTGGTGTGGCGTGCATCTAGTTGTGACTGTGCAAATGCACAGCTGGCTCCTCCTGTTCTGATCATGTTTGCATCCTCTTTTGTAATTGTTGGTGTAACTGCTTATATGAAAATGTACTAGGAGAAAGTTTCAGCTTAGTTCAGCTGTTTTGAGCTTTTTTTTGGTTTGTTTTGAGGATGTGGTGTAATGTTTTAGTTTTATTTTTTTGAACAGTATAATTATTCTTAAACATTTCAGGATTTCTTTGGAGTTGCTTTGATTTGTTGCATTATTATAAATGCATATTTGACATGTGGTAAATACACATTTCATACTTTAAAAAATAAAGTATGCTTTTAAAATCAGAGCAATGGGTGCATAACAGTTTTCTTATCAGAAGAGAAACTACAAAATAGCTAATTATTCACCTGTATGAATTCTACATAAACCTCCTCTGTGAGACAAGTGCTGACACAGCTATCACTGTAGCTGCATGAATACACTGAGTCTCTTTAATATAAAACCTTGTTCCCATTCCCACTTAAAAACTGAACTCTCACTAATGACGCTCATATTCTCCTCTTCCTCATCCTTCTAGCCGCTCATAACCTAACTTTTTCTCCTCTAGCTCTCCTTGCCCTTCCTTTTCTCTTCACTGTTCACCTCATCTGCATTGGTGTCATATGATCCTTCCGAATGTCAAGTAAATGCAGACTGCAGTCAGCATTACAAAATTGCTTTCCTGCCAAAAAAAGTCTCTTTTCATGTGCCATGACCCATCATCTCATAGTTAGCTGCAAGTCATTCTGGTTCCCAAATTTCCAATATATTTTCTATTTAATGAGCTATTAAACATTATGCACTTTTAAACTTCATTTTTTCTGACTAACTGCATTCCTCCTGATAATTATAGCTTTAGAGAGAAACAATTAATTTGAAACCAATTCTGCAACAGAAGTGACATTATTTAGATAGCATTCCTCTGTATCAGTGCTCTAGGGATTATCTCATTAGAATGTATTTATATTTGGAAACTCCTTGAGACCATTGTATCAGCCCAATAGCCACCATGTCATCAGTAATATAGGCAAGACTACTCCGTATGCTATTTTAATAAAACACAAAATGAAAACAGATACATGGATAGGTGAATATTTAGTTTTTGCTTTGGGTAAACAATCAGTTTGTGCTCTTTTTCCACCCGAGTAGAATGTTTTTGAGTAAACTTAAGCACAAACACAAATTACATTTATTCCATATTGCATAGATGTGGACATTTTAGATTCATATGTTATTCTCTTGTATTCTTTTGTTAATGGTAATACTCAATTTGTTAGAATTATTCATCAAATTAAATGGTTGTTGTAAAAAGTTTGCAAAAATTGCAGATCACTAAGTAACGATGAGTGAGTTCAACCTTTGTTGCTCACAGGTTTCATTACATCTATGTATTTATTAAATCAAATAATATCTGATAATTCAGGCTATGTAATCCAGATTTTGTCATTGTAGTTAATTACATTTAGTTAATGGATACAAACCATCATTCTCTCAGTGATCTTTCTATGAATTCTAATGTTTTTTATTTTTCCTCTGCTACCTAAGAGTTTCACTTTAGCAAGATATGAAAATGATTGATGGAAGGAATCTTCGACCATGACCCTGCCGTGACAGTAGGTAGAGATGTACATTTTAAAAAGTCTTCATCTTTCAGGTTTGAACGTTATGTTCAACCTGTAGTAAAAGGAGGTCTCTAATACACTTCCTTAATTTGTTGCATATCAATGCTTGTGCGTAGTTCTTACAGGTACTTTGTAGGAACAATACTAAAAATGTTCCTAGGAGAAATGTTCCTTCCTCTGAAGGCAATCTCGACATCCACACATCAATGGGCCCTGATGGGATGCACCCGCAGGTGCTGAGGGAGCTGGCGGGAGTCATTGCTAGGCCACTCTCCATCATCTTTGGTAAGTCGTGGGCAATAGGAGAGATGCCTGAGGAGTGGAGGAAAGCGAATGGCACTCCAGTCTTCAAAAGGGCAAGAAGGAGGAACTGGGTAACTACAGACTGGTCAGCCTCATCTCCATCCTTTGAAAGGTTATCAAACAACTTATTCTCGGTGCTGTCTCCAGGCATATCAAGGTTAAGAGGGTCATTAGGAGCAGTCAACGTATTTTTTCCAAGAGGAAGTCATGTTTGACCACCCTGATAGACTTTAATGAGGACACAACCAGGTGGATAGGTCATGGCCGTGCAGTGCACGTGAGTTATCTGGATTTCAGTAACGCATTTGACACCATCTCCCACAGCATCCTCAGAGCTAAACTGAGGAAATGTGGTCTGGATGACCAAGTAGTGAGGTGGCTTGTGAACTGTCTGAAGGGAAGAAGTCAGAGAGTTGTGGTCAATGGGACAGAGTCCAATTGGAGGCCTGTTTCTAGTGGGATCCCTCAGGGGTCAGTGCTGGGACCAGTGCTTTTCATTATATTCATCAGTGGCCTGGATGTGGGATTAGAGAGCGTTGTCAGCAAGTTTGCTGATGACACAAAGCTGTGAGGAGTGGTTGACACACCAGAAGGCTGTCCTGCCATTCAGAGAGACCTAGACAGGCTAGAGGGCTGGATGGGGAGAAATCTTAAGAAGTTCAACAAGGGCAAGTGTAGAGTTTTGCACTTGGGAAAGAATAACCCCATGTGCCAGTATAGGTTGGGGACGGACCTGCTGGAGAGAAGTGTGGGAGAACGGGACCTGGGGCTTCTGGTTGACAGCAGGATGACCATGAGCCAGCAATGTGCCCTCGTGGCTAAGAAGGCCAATGGCATCCTGGGGTGTATTAGAAGGGGAGTAGCTAGTAGGTCGAGAGAGGTCCTCCTGCCCCTCTACTCTGCCCTGGT
>NW_009723227.1:11591-39520 GCF_000703405.1 Apaloderma vittatum
AAAGGGTGAGTGTCAGGAGGACAGAGCCAGGCTCCTCTCAGTGATGTCCAATGATAGGACAAGGGGCAATGGGTACAAGCTGGAACATAGGAGGTTCCACAAAAACATAAGGAAAAACTTTTTCAGTGTGAGGGTGACGGAGCACTGGCACAGGCTGCCCAGGGAGGTTGTGGAATCTCCTTTGGAGACATTCAAAACCTGCCTGGACGCCTTCCTGTGTGACCTACTGTAGGTGATCCTGCTCTGGCAGAGAGGCTGGACTAGATGATCTTTTGAGGTCCCTTCCAACCCCTGACATTCTGTGATTCTGTGATTTTGTGATTCTGTGAATCAATAGATGTTAAATGCTTTTTAAAAATGAATGCAGTGCACTTATGATTGAAAAATGTGCTGAGAATTTTGGAGTTATGTAGGATATTTGTCACCTTCATATCTGAGGGGTGTGTTGTGTGTCCTTTGTCCTGTTAGATACCGTAAGTTCACATCTTACCCGTGCCTTACGTACGTTTTCACCCCCTTTTGAGCAAATAGCTAAGTAACTGGGTGAGTAAGTAGTTAAGCAGATAGTTTCACTTCTTCCCTCATTTCTTCTGAAGCTGGAACTTTTGGTTCAACACTGCTCCAGTTCAGTTGCAATCTTTTCTGGTTTCTTGGCATAGTAACATGACAGGCCTAATTCTGTCAGCTGAAATAAAATATTTCTCACTAGTGAATGATTAAGGTGATTCAGAGCCAGGTTTTTAAAGCAAAATATTTTTTATTCCCCCAAACTTCCTACCTATTAAAGGGATAAAAGTCTGTGTATATCCATTCCTACCAAAACTTTACGATTTATTTGAAAAAGTAAGACGCTATGATTTAATGCTATGTCCACAGCTATTCTGAGCTGCATATTTCAGTCTCTCTGTGTCATTATTTCAGTGTCTTAACTCAAACAATAGTTGGTAATTCATGGCCCCTTTCCGGGAGAGATGATTTGTAGCTGTCTGGTTCTTTCAATTTCTGCATGTATTTTGGTCTTGACCAGAAGATCTGTATAACTTCTGTTTAGCACCTGGGAAGAACATATTTCCAATTACTGGCCAAGCTATTGTGACTAAGTTATTGCCTTTCCACAAATGTATTTATCCTTCTTTTTATTTATAGCTAGTACCTCTACCTGCATATACAATGCATTTCCATCCCAGTAAGTATAATAATCCTAAAAAAGTTAGGAACTGGTTGTATGTGAATAGCTGTGTGACAGTGAGAAAATCAGTGTATATCAGTCTACATTATCAGCAGAAACAGCGAGTGCATAATTTTGCTGAATGTACAATACATGTCTGGGTCAGCAATGGACTGTAGATTTTAGTTCATAGACAGATTGTAAAGTTTTAAAGGTACACCGTTCTCTGTTTTAGCACTTTTGGGGTTGTTATTTGTTGGCTAATTAACATTTTTCAGTTGGTCTTTGTGAAAAGATGAGTCAGGCCTACCATAATGGTTTTAGGTGTTAGATCATGGGTAGTTTTGGCAGTAGAGGGGATGTTGGAGCTCTGTACATAGTGATATGTTGACTCCCATGATATCGTTGTTTCTAGTAGAAATTATTATGTGGAACTCCTCATTCTCTTTAGTCTCTCCTTTCCCCTTATGTCAGGAGAATTCTTGACCTTAATTTGTTGTCCATGAAATAAGAAGTTTGTGATTGGAGCCAACTGGAAACGGCAATATCATAACGGGCAAATGATTTATCTGATTTATCAGCTGATGCTGAGGTTCTCCATTGACTGTGGCCTTATTAAAGGCATTTAGTTTTTATCCAGTAGCTCTCTATTGTGAAGGAGAACAGAAGTTGCTCTGTTACGGAACTTCAGTAATGGCAAGAGCCGAAGAACAAGTGGGACTAGTCTCTAACAGAAGAAGGAAATGGAAATGTGAGAAAAACACTGCTTCGTACTTTGACAAATGCTTTGTTGTATTCTTTCTGTTGGTTAGTGGTAGCCAACATTTCATGTAACACTGTGAAAGCACATAACACTGTGATGGCATTATATAGTGCTAATTTGTGCGGGCATTGACGAGTCATTGCTGTTTCAGAGGAAAGTAATTGTACCTGGCCTCTGCCTTCTGTTCTATTTTTATTTTGTGCTCTTTTCACGTTTGTGGAAGACATTTCATTAGTGTTTCTCAGAAAAGTCTAACTGTACATTGGAGAAAGGCATGTCTGCCTATGACTTCTATGGAACCCTGGTTTGTAAGGCCTTTTCTTTCTTAACTATTGTAAATACTTTCTAGCATTTAGAAAGACAAAACCATAACTGGGGAAGAGGAGAATGATGAATAGATTGTGCATATCCTTCCTTTTTTAATTTAAACAATCTTTAATTCAGCTTTCTTTCCAAGAAATACTTTCTTTGAAAAATGAAACCGAATCTATTATTCCACAAGATTTTTTTTCTTTTTAAAATTGTAATTGAGTGAAATAATTTCTTTGATTAGTAACTACATGCTAACAGTTAAGAACTTCTATATAGTTATAAATACATTCTTCTACGGTGATTGGATTTCTAAGTTAAATATTCCTTACCCCAGTGAATAGTAATGCCTATTACTTTAGTACTGGTGTAATAAAAGAGCACAACTCCTTGCTTTTCTTTTTTTCCAGCATAATAATTTATAGTAGTAATTTTCTACTAGAGTTTTAATATACCAGTTAAATTTCCTATGAACTTCCCATGAGTCCTGAAGTAGGTCTACTTTTCCCTTTCTTTGCTGTTTGAGGGCACTTCCTCCTACTTCTGAATGCTTTCAAACCCTTTTATCTCTCTCTGAGCCCAGCCATCATTTTGCCATTCCGTAGGACACACTGACCTTCAACACCAGGCATCCTTGGCATGTCTGACTGATTTGTGACCAGAGTTGAATAAAACATCTAGAAAAATATTAAGTCCAGTGTTTTTAGTACTAATATGTATATACATATATATATATAAATGTAAAGTGGATTTTAAAACAAGGGCTGTCCTTTCTGTCTTATTTTTCGCTTTCTCTCTTCCATTTGGTAGCCCAGGTTAGCTTGACTTCTGCAGTTACTCCAAGATCTGTGTAACAC
The DNA here is from genome assembly GCF_000703405.1 of Apaloderma vittatum. Taxonomy (NCBI): domain Eukaryota; kingdom Metazoa; phylum Chordata; class Aves; order Trogoniformes; family Trogonidae; genus Apaloderma; species Apaloderma vittatum. Next base: position 14,689 of record NW_009723227.1, read on the forward strand.
AGTCGCTTTTTGAGAGAAAGTTGAAGGACTTGAGCAAGGGACACCACAAACAGAAGAGAGATGCAGCTAATTTTGCAACTGCTAGTAGTCCTGTCATTAATGTTGGTTATTAAAATAGCATCATCTCCCCTCATGGTTAACTCCATGTGTTCAGTTTCTCTGCCAGCCTTCAGTACTATAAAGCTTTCGGACTGAATATACTGCATACCTCCTTTTTAAATTCAGTCTCAGAGGTGATGAAGGAAGTTTAAAACCTGCTCAGATGGCCTAGATCTGTCAGAGAAAAGAGAGTCGAGCTCTTCACATAACCATTGCAGATACTCTGAAATTCGTTCTATGAATCTCATATAATAAAAGCTCTTTGGGTGGCTGGTTTTGATTGAAAAGGTGAAGGTGGAGCCACCTTTTAGCATTTTCAATACTAATAAAACTTTTAGTTTGATTTTACCTTTTTATTGGTATTAACGATTCTAGAAGCTGGAGAACAGCTACAGTTGTGTTTTACCACCATCCTGTGTTACTTGATTGGCCTGAATATCTTTTTCCCAGCAATTACATTTTATGACTTGGAACGATGCAACTAGGTGTAGCAGTAGTCTCATAGGTCTCTCTTATGTTTCTTTGCCTGTTCACAAGTATGGTAGTAATTTTATTTTTTGAAGTTATTCTTTTTAATCTTGACTACTGTGCTTAAAAATGTATTAAATCCCCTGGTATTTGGAGAAGAGTAATAATGATGCGTCATCAAATAAAATTCCTGAGCCAGCGCACAGAATCTGAGAATGCCTTTTTAAATATCTCCCTCTCTTTCTTACCTCTCCCCTCAAAACACAAACTACACAAGATTAAAAGCAAATGCGCCTTTAGTTGTGAATAATTGTGTTGTTAGATAATGAACCTTTGCAGAGCTACGTTTAAGCTACAGTGTCATATTTTAATGATTATAGAAACTCCTTCTTCAGAGACTTAACTGATGTGCTAAGGCTAAAACACTTTGTGTGTCACCTTACTGCTGCTTTGTGAAGTTCATAGAAGAGTCCAGTGCTGCTTCGGTTTTGGTATTGGAAATGCAGTAATAGCCTACCCAGAAGGACAGTAGAGGCAGGATTCAGCTTGAGATTGACACCTAATATAGGTGTCCAGTTTTAACTATCTGTATGTGAGGTAGTTGCTTTAGCTTCATAGTCGAAGGAAATCCAGGGTAAGCGTCTTATTTGGCCTCCCAAGTGGTACTTCTGGGTGCAGAATCCAGTATGAATCAGAGACAAGATGCATTATGTCAAATCTGCCAGTCTCTTCCCTTGGGCATCTCACATGGTTCTAGGTGGGCACCTGAATCCTGCTTCTTATCAATAGACCTGTAGAGTGATTCTGCTTGCTCTAAAGCAGATGCCTGCTTTAGATCTCCTGAATTGTGTTTCAAGTCAAAGCAAGTTGTCCAAGTTGAACAACTTGCCTTAAAGGTGTATTTTAACTATTTGTAGTGAGCATTTTAAATGCATCAAAGTTTATAGCACGATATCAGATCTGTGCCAGGACAAATATCATGTTTGGTCAACTGAAATGAGCAGTTATATTTCAATCCCTAAATTTAGGTGTTGGAATATTGAACGTAGCCATACCAATATTACTGATGGGTATCAGGAAGGATAACACCATATACAACGTTTGCGAAATTAATTAACCTTCGAGGCAATTTCTGATAAAACTGTTATTGTTATCTCTTTCTTTGTCTGTCGTTTAGTGATATAGTCTAATGCAAAATCTTAACATGTGAAAAGTAGCTCTGCTCCCAATTTAAAGGCTGGATCTTCAGCTGAGTACTGAAAAATCTCACAAGTTATGAGCCTGTTAGAGAAACTGGGTAAGCTAGATTTAATATTTCTGATAATTCTAGGAGAAATAAAAGATCAGAGAATAGCTTTTTAAAAGTAGGAAAGGATGATTTCAGCTTTCCTTCTAAATCATAAAAAGCATGACATTAATTAAATTTTATTTCTCAGGTCAGCTTTTTGTTGCTGAGAGCATTATCTAGAAGGATAGTAAACTTCAGAACAAGAATTTATTGGACTGTGGTGTAATAGACGGAAACAAAGGAAGAGTTTCCACACAAATGAATAAGCATACACTGAATGTGCGTAGAAATCTACTTGCAGAGTTTCAGTGCAATAAACGAAATGCACAGTCCTCAAAGATGCATATTCTGTGTTGATTATTTTTGTGACAGTGGCACTTAGCATAACCAGTCAGGAATGAGGTGCCAAACAAAGATAAAGCAAAAGATTTTTCTGTCCTTTACTTTGGTTCACTTCCAAGACTGACCCCTGCAAAAGAGTCCTTCATCCGTAGCCCTTACTGTAGCTACCTGCCATTATGTCTACAACTGCTAAGTCAGAACGTTATCCTAGCTGTGGCAGTGGTCCATGTGCCCTGACTTTTGAGAAATGGGAACTATATAATTTCTAATGTCTACTATTGTTTTATCAAAATAAACAGTGAGAATCTTATAAAGCTTTCCTTTGTGGTTTTGATTTTCCCATGAGCATCTTCACTGTGATTTCTTTAGTTTTCATTCTTTGTAGAATGTAGCTCTACTGGTGTCAGTCCCCAGACTCCCATTGTGCTCATTGGAACTGGATAGAATCAATTTACAAAACTGGAAAAAACCACCAACTGAAAACAAACCAAAGCAACTCTTCTTCCTTTGTGTAATGGGAGTAAGTAATGTAAGAAAGGGGCCGGTTAGCTCAGTCGATTAGAGTGTGGTGCTGATAACACCAAGGTTACGGGTTCAATCCCCATTCAGTCCCCATGTGTTGCCTGATCTAGTTGAGAGGTGTCCCTGCCGATGACAGGGAGGGCCCCCCCTGCCGATGACAGGGAGGTTGGATTAAATGATCTCTAAGGGCCCTTCCAGCCTAGGCCATTCTATGATCTATCTTAGATTAGTAAAGTCTTTACTCCATGATTACAGAGAATCTTAAACATCGTAACTAGTTTTGCTTATCATTTGTGCTGTGAACTGTTTCTCAGTGTAGGCAGCAACAGTTGAAGTCCCTTGGTAAACAAAATGCCTGGGGCCCAACCCAGAGACAGTGTACCCTCTCTGTCCCATATCCTCCTCATTTTTTCTTCCCCAGAATTCCTCTCTTCACTCCTTGCTATCAACAAAATAATTTTTGAGTGTATTTTAATTTGAGGATCTTCTAGAGCCATGACGATAATCAGAGGGCTGGAGAACCTCTGCTATGAGGACAGGCTGAGGGAGCTGGGGCTATTGAGCTTGGAGAAGAGAAGGCTCTGGGGTGACCTAATAGCAGCCTTCCAATGATGAAAGGGGCCTACAGAAAAGCTGGAGGAGGGCTTTTTACAAGAGCCGGTAGTGACAGGACAAGGGGCAATGGCCTGAAACTGCAAGAGGGTAGATTTAGATTAGATATAAGGAAAAAATTCTTCACCATGAGAGCGGTGAAGCACTGGAACAGGTTGCCCAAGGAGGCTGTTGGTGCCCCATCCTTGGAAGTTTTCAAAGCCAGGCTGGATAGGGCTTTGAGCAACCTGGTCTAGTGGGAGAGAGGTGTCCCTGCCCACGGCAGGGGGGTTGAAGATAGATGATCTTCAATGTCCCTTCTAACCTTAACCATTTTATGATTCTATGATTCTATGAGTCTGTGATTCTGTGATTCAAGGCTTTCTACGGTTTCTAGATTTTGAAGAACCAGTCTTGATTCCTCCAATATCTGTGTTTGAGAAGGTTTTGTTGCAGGGCTCTTGAATTAGAACATCAACATCTGACTAATTAAGAGCCAAAATGTCCAAAGAGTATTTAATAATGTAGTCGTCTAACTTTCTAATTAACTGCAGAACATATGAGAGTGTCGTGTGGTTGGAAAGATCATAAGTACCATTTTGTGAAGAATTCTTTTAAATTTAATTGCAAGGAATGATGCAAATAACCAAAAATACAATATTTGAAAAAAAGGTTTCTTGTGCTACTTGTAATATAGACATAAAATATTTTGTGGCAGGTAGAATTGTAAGCTTCTGCAGGAATGTGAGGATTATACTTCTCTCAGTGAATAAACATTATCCTTCTTATGTACTTATCTGTCTTCTTTTATAACCCAAAAAGAAAAAAAAAGTTATAAATTTGCTTTTTAAAATGCTTATATGATGAAGGAAAAAAAAACATTTAAAAATTCCTAGTACATTATTTGTGAAAACTTGCAATAACTGTTATCGCAGGTTTCAAAACTAATGACCTAATCTGTCTTGAAATCTTAGAGTGGGTAGATATACTTAGATTGATGGATAGGGTTTAAAGCCCTAGGGCCTGTCTATAATAGAAAGAATTAGTATCAGCAATTTGTACAGCTGAACCGATGGTGAATGCTGTTTAGGTAAAAATGAATGAAGGATGAACTTTATTCAGCCCTGGTTCGGAGTTACCACCCCATATTGGACCAAGTTTTGAACAAGCCATGAACTTGCATATGGCCAGAATGCCCATGAGCTGTGTGATAACATCTTCGAAGTAAGAGATCTAATAGTGAGGCAATACAGCACCTGCTTTGGGCTTTTTTTTTTTTTTCTGAGTTCATACAGATGCGTTTCACAAAACCAAGTGCAAAGAGCTGACCAGCAGCACCTGTGCAAAGTGGAACATTTCTGCTGAACCCATTTCACTCCACACTCTATATCCCTTAGGTGGTATAGATGTACTTGAAGGCTGTAACACAGCATGGTCTCTAGCAAGCAGCTCACATGCTGTACACATGCATATGTACCTGCTCTGAACAAATACAGGCTTTCGAAAAGAACAGAAAATAAAACTGATTGATCTACTTTTTGATTATTTACATGGTAGCGTTTGTGGGTCCCATATTAACCAGGCTACATACATATTGTGTTTGTAGTGAATATCTGTCAGGAGTCATTAAGTTCTTCCTCCATATTAAGCAGATTGCATTATTAACTGGGGTTCACTATTTGCATTAAATTAGAACCATTACCTTTGTAGCTTCTGTCGGGTTTTATTTAAATTGCTATGTAGTTGTATTTATAATCAGCCCCCATTTTTGTAATAAAAAAGGAGAGAGATAACAGAACTTTGGAAGCCTTTCTGAATTGTTTTATCTTCTGTTGCCTCACAAGCCTTCCCCAATGAGTATCTTAGCATCATTTCCTAGAAGTATTGCTACTCTGACTTAGTTCTTCATACGGTTTCATTTCTTTTCCGTAGCAGCATAGAAGATAGCATCAAACCCCCACTTATTAGAATCCAGACTTTCATCCTACTTCCACTTAGGTGTAGACCAGGAAATCTACTTTCTGGGGAGCTCACTGGTTTTTTTTGTAGTGTCCAGTGGATGTGCTGGGCTACATCAGCAGCCCTGCTTAGTGCTGATGGGAATGAAACAAGAAGACAGCAGATTCTACCTTGAGTGGTGCAGATGTCTTTCTTAGAGCAAATAAACTCAGTCTTTCCACTCCCCCCAGTCAAAGCATTTTTTGAGCAGGAGGTCTGCATTTTCAGCTAATGCATACCTGTGGTACTTTATGTTAGGGATATGAAGTCTTTATAGCTTCCATTGGCTTCAGTTATAATTTGCAGTTCTGCAACTCCAAGTAGAAACTTTCTATAAGCACAAATTAAGATTGCATGTGTAAATTGTGAGACAGCCTGCATAACTTACTGTCATTTGTGCATGTAAAAAGATTATGTGCATACAATTCAGCCCATATGCTGAAAGAACAACACTGTATTTTAATCAAGTTCCCTAATTAAATCAAATTTAAACTAGTTGTTAATCTATCTGCCCTGAGGAGTCCTGTCTCAGATCTGTATCTACACTTAAGAAGCAGGCATTGCCAGGTCAAAAATTTTGAAAAATTTCTGGAGATAGAGCTTGCTTCAAAGACATTTAGGAAGTTCTGGAAAAAGGAAATAAGCTTTAGTAAGTTTTGTATTCAATCAGTCTACTCAAAGAAACTAGTCCCTGTCTCCAGAAAATCTTCACCTAAATACCATTTTTGCATACCTTTATTATAATGAGACCTGCAGTGGATTTTATTTCCAAAGACTTTTGCAAAACATCCCCAAGAGAAATTAGTTTGCTGACTGTAAGTAGTGTGTCATGTGTTGAATTTCCTTCTTCCCCTTTCTTTCTCTAACATTTAACTGAAATTTTTGGCTTCAAGCCAAATGTGATTTAGAACATTTTTAGGTCTTGATCACCCAATAAGCTGTTGTATGAACTGCATCCTCACTGCACAAAGGATGAGTTAACATTTCTAGTCCAGATTATTTAGTTCAGTGATCACAGCTATTTTGCAGTACAGGTGACAAGAAGGACCTTTGCCTTTGTGCCTTAGTTAGAAAGCTTAGTTAGCCAGGACATGCTGTTGTGTTAGCTACAAGATTAGAATCACTGTGAACTTTGGATGCTTGTGAGAGCTGTTACAGCCTTTAGATAAAAAGAGGTCGCTCATTAGTGCAAGAATTGATATTCAATGCATTTTTAGTTGTGGCATTCACTGTTTCAATCCCTAGTAAAACGACCTCGAAACAATAATTGCATTAGCTAATCAAAATAGAATTTGTATCACTTTTTCTGATCTAGATAAAGCAATCAGGACAGCTGCATGTTATTCTGAGGACCAAATCTGAGTTTTCTGCAGGTGCTTTTGATTGGTTCATAAATATACCTAAGCTTGGGCTGCAGGCAGATTTCAGCTGATCAAACGTGCGTATTTTCCTGTAGTTCAGGACTAATGGATTTTGGCCCTTGATATGTGTTGAATTCTTTGAAATTCTACAGACAGATGCTCTTATGAATTTGCCTGTGATTGTTTGAAAATGCTGTATTTCCACATCATAGTTTGCAGGCAATTTTCAAAATTGTAAAAAGTGAGAGCTTGATTACAGTTATCTTTGATGACCTGGGCAATTTATATTGACCTGTTTTAATTCTAAAGGAAGAAGTACCTACCTTTACAAAGGCATAAACATCCTGTTTGATTTCATTATATTGCTATATTGTTTATGCTTCTGTGTATAGCAAATTTACCATCCTTTATTGGGGGTATATACTGTGCGTCTCATACTGGGTGCATTAGAGCTGCTATCCAACGAGATCTGGACAGGCTAGAGAGCTGGGCGAAGATGAACCTCATGAAGTTCAATAAGGACAAGTGTAGAGTCCTGAATCTGGGGAGGAATAATGCCAGGCACCAGGTCACATTAGGGGCTGTCCTGCTGGAAAGCAGCCCCATGGAGAAAGACCTTGGAGTCCTAGTAAGTTGTCCATAGGACAGCAATGTGTCCTTGTGGCCAAGAGGGCCAGTGGGATCCTGGGTTGCATTAAGAAATGTCTGTCCGGGAGGTCTAGGGAGGTTCTCCTTCCCCTGTACTCTGCCCTGGTGAGACCACACCTGGAATACTGTGTCCAGTTTTGGGCTCCCCAGTTCAAGATAGACAGGGACCTACTGGAGAGAGTCAAACGAAGAGCTACGAGGATGATTAATGGACTTGAACATCTCTCCTATGAAGAGAGACTGAGAGAACTGTGGCTGTTTAGTCTTGAGAAGACTGAGAGAGAATCTTATTAATGTGTATATGAGGAGTGGGTGTGAAGAGGAAGGGGCCAGTGTGTTTTCAGTGGCGCCCAGTAATACGACAAGGAATAATGGGTATAAGCTAGAACACAGGAAGTTCCATGTCAACATGAGGAGAAATTTCTTTACTGTAGCAGGGTGCTGGAACAGGCTGCCCAGAGAAGCGGTGGAGTCTCCTTCTCTGGAGAATTTGAAAAGCCGCGTGGATGCGTTCCTGTGTGACCTCCCGTAGGTGATCCTGCTTTGGTGGGGGGATTGGACTAGATAATCTCTAGAGGCCCCTTCCAACCCGTAACATTCTATGATTCTATGGTTCTATGATTATTGAGCCCCAGTGATCAGTTACTCAAATTGGAGCACTTCATCTTGTAGGAAGGTTGGTAATTTGGGTTTCCTGTTTTTTTAAGTCTGGGCTGAAGGTACTGTTTTTTGGGCTGTAAGTTAGAAGGGCTGAAATTCCTCGAGACACAGTACGTAGAAGTTGGTTATGAAACTTGTTCTTTGACCTGAGACCAGTTAAGGCAGAAGGAAAACGTACTCCATGGGAGGCAACATCCAATATTTGGGAGCTGCTTGAGGGTAGCAGACTCTTGGAAAAGGCACTTGGCACTCTGAATAAACACCTAACACAACACAGTATGCAACTTTTCTGCTGTCTGAAGATGAGTAAGTGCTTTCAGAATCTTTGTGTGGTCAATTAAAATTGCCCACTTCAGTTATGATGTGTCCTTCAAAGGGCTTGTGGAGAAACAATGTTAATGAGATGAGAGTTCTGTGGAAAAAGGTCATCCTCATATCAGAAAGTGTTTCATAGTAAACGTAAGGGCCAAGCCATTGAACCTGTGCGTCTTGAAAGGAGTACTAGACAGAGAAATGTGACAGCATTAAAAAAATAAACAAAACCCACATAATTTTTCAGTTCAGAGCCCAAGACCTGTATTTAGAGAAAAATCTGTCCTCGATGTCAAGTTGAAATAGAAAACAAAATGTTAAGGATGCCTTTCTTTGTTTGACCTTTCCCACTTCATACATCTCAGCATAATGTTGTTTACAGTATAAATATGTTTAAGTATTTTGGAAAAAAAGAAGGAAGACCTCAAGTTCTAGAAGGATCTGGAAAATGAAGTGAAAATTTTGGCTGCCCTTCAAAAACTTCAAATCCACAAAATCTTAGATCAATGAGTTTAGCTCATCTAGAGACTTCTCAAAGAATTTGTTGTATATACGGATCTGTGGCCTAAGCATAGATGTTTTCTGAACTGTGCCTGTGAAAAATGGATCAAATAGTAGATTTCATAATCTGCTTTCTTTGATTGCCTGGAACAGAAGACTTCATAAAAAATGTTTCTCTTTTTTTCAAAACTAATTGGCTGTGATTCTAGGGAGATTATTTAAACTGAGATTTTTTTAGTAATATCCTTGAAGAAGTAATATATAGCTTTTTTTCTTTCTTTGGATGTTTTGAGGACTTTTAGATGTAATTGTCAAAAGAAAAGTAGCATGCTAATATGAATTACCAGTAAGAAACTAATGTTCATTTAGATGTTCTTGCCTATTGAAATGCTGTGGCTTACCTGCTTTGACTGTTACAGAAGGGGAAAAAATCAACTTCTTTTCTGAGCACTCTTGGGATATTTATTTACAATTCAGCATTTATCCAAAATTGTAATTTGGGATGTGGGAGAAGTGATTCCTAAAGTGATGGATGGTATTTGTGTGTGAAGCCAGACAGATGAGGAGATCCTTTTCACTGTCACATTGGGAACTCACTGAGAGCTGTTGCAAGGGCAGTATGACAGAAGCTACTCTGGCGCTGAAAGTACTGGTGATCGTGCCCAAATTCAGCTAGCTGCTACATAGGACATGGAATGCCCAGGACTAGGGTAATGGTTTGAATAGGCAGTGCCAGAAGCTGCCAGGAACACAAGAAGGTTAGAAAGAGTTGTGGGCAGAGGGAGGAAGGAGGAAAGCTACAGGGTCCAGCACATCAGTAATTTTTGCTTGGAAGTGTGTTTCAAAGTCAATGACATTTATTAGTAAATAGGCTGGAAAGGGGTGGCAGATGACCCAACTTCTGTTTGCGATACTTTTACACCTGAGCATAAAAATACATAAGACTTGTATTGACACGTGAAAGAAAATTAGTCTAAAGTCATAGCTGGCTATAGAATTTCCTAGCAATTGGATGCACAGAAGTAGAGTTGTGTGTGGCTGTTTCCTTTCTCCTTCCCACAGACCACTCACGTCAGTGTTTAGCTGCTTTGCTCGCTCCCCATGTGGAGCTGACCTTGTTCTGGCTGGCCTTGTACTTTCTCATTTCTTTGTCTGTGTTAAAGCCAGCTGGTTCTCTCTGTGGAAATTCACAGCTAGGACCCTTTCAGCAGATGTCTACACGACTTCAGCAGCTTTTTTCCTCTGCCCTTCCGTGGCATCATTAGACTTTTACCCTCACATTACAAAGTGAAAGCTGGGTTACTCAACTTTCTTGAAATGTGTAGCGGTTTGAAGGCTATTTATAGTGGGACTTCAGAGCATATGGAGTGAGCATAGCCAGAGTATTTATGACCTCCAGATCACTGCCCTTTCTTCACTCAACCCCCAGATTTACGTAAGACATTGTAGCCTTTTATTTTTGAACCAGGATCTGTCCTGGGGCATATTGTGATTATACAAGAAGGTTTTCTTCTGGAAATTCTGCAGATAAGTTAAGCTGCTTTCCAGCAGCATAACTTCACAGAAGTTTTCACACAGTTTATAACAAGATTATAACTGTGAGAAAGGCACTGTTTGTTCAGTGTGTAAGGGAGAATGAAGTTGGACTTGGGAGATGGTATCACCTGCGAGACATGCTGAGAAGTCAAATAATAGCTTTGTCAAGGGGGTGCAGCAAACGATGTCTCTATCTCTGCCAGCTTTCGTAAAAATATTTGACAGTATGTACTTGCTACATTTCCTTATTGCAAGAGAATTCTTGCCACTTTAGCAAAAAGCAGGCTCAATTTGCACCAAACCAGGTGCCAAGACCTCTTTTAGAACACCTTACCTGTGCCAGTGAGTGAGCAGGATTTCACATGGCTGTAAAGTCTCTGAGAAAGGCTGGGAAACTTACCCTATAATGTCATGGGGAAAACGGTGGTCTCAGCAAAGCTTTCTACCTTTTGCAGCTCAGATTTTAAAACAATGCTTTCTGGCAACCTGTGACATTCTAGAAGACCTCAGACCTATGTTTGAGTCCTCAGGGTTCAAAACCTTCATCAAGGACTTTCTAAACAGTTTTCTTGCAGGAGTGACAAGACTTTGAGATCTTTGTAGAAATACAAAGCTGGGGCAATCTTAATTAGATCTGTGTTACATTTCATTTGAAATCAATTTTTTTAAAGATTTGTTAAAGGTAGCAAGAATCTTGACAGGCTTCATGTGGCAGTCTTTTTGTAAGTACTTGAATTCTTCTGAGAAAAAAATATAATTGTAAAAGGAAAGGAAACCCAAAATTGTGGTATAGTAGTGGCTATGATTTTTTTGATGAGTGTATGATTTTGATGGACATTTTGAGTGTCTTATCTGGGATTCACTAGGATGTATCTGGGTGGAGGAATGAGATCTTCTGAGATCTTGTTTCCCCTCTGCAGGGATACATTCGTGAGAGTATTCTTCAAATGAAGAAGACAATGGGTGGAAATTGCCCATCTTAGGTAGGAGCCAGATTTCATTTGTGATATAAATTGAGGGTAAATTTAGACTAGATATAAGGAAGACATTTTTAACAATGAGGATGGTGAACCATTAGAAGAGGTTGCCCAGAGGGGTGTTAGAAGACACGTTCCTGGAAACATTCAAGGTCAGGCTTGATGGAGCTCTGAGCAACCTGACCTAGTTAAAGATGTCCCTGCTCACTGCAGGGAGGTTGGTCTAGATGACATTTAAAGGTCCCTTCCAACTAAAAGCATTCTATGATTCTGTGAGCTTTATGAGAGAACAGATATGGTGACTAAGGTGGCCTTTTGGTTGTGGAGGGTAGTTCAGTTCAAGTAGACTATCTGTGATGATTCTGGAATGGGAGACTGTTTACACAGAATTGTCAAAAAGGCATTGTGGAAAGACTTCATTCCCTGGTTAGTTCCTTGCCATCTGTCTGCAATTTTGTGACCATCTCTAGTTAATTATTCCTTCAGGCTCTCAACAGAACCTGTACCTTCCAAGGTGATGCCCTGTGGAGGTAATGGTTTTCTTCAGGCGCTCAGTAGAGCATGTTGTCATAGCTGGGGATCTCAGTCAAACTGCAGTAATTGAAAATTGTGTCATGACTCCTACGTATTTGTCTCATATGCTTAGCAATATGGTTTGCAGAGAATGTATTTCAACATACTTCCAAGACATTAGTTTGGGTTTTTTGTGTTTATCATAACAGATTTGGTGTTATGATTCATGGTGGTGTTATTGATCTTTGTTTACTTAAGCTTGCACCTTAACTACCTGAGAAACCAATAAGACAACAGAGGCAACATATTGCAAACGATCAACCCAAAAAGGTGATACTGTAACCTACTATTTCTTCACAAAACAAAGCTAGAGAACAAGAGTACTAATTACAAAGATGGGAGTCTTAGTGGTCTATCTGGAAGAGCCCTTAAATATTCTTGATCTCAAGATTAATATAACAGGCAGGTGGCATCTCTAATTCATAATGTTTGGATGGACCAAGCTTTGTAGTAGATCACCTGTCTTCCATGCAGGACTAATGAACTAGGGATCAGGAAATTTTGAAGTGCCCTAGTTTGGACAGAGTGCTGAAAGGGAATCAAAGAAACTCTCAAGTTTGGCCAGGAAGGAGGAGAAAGGAGAGGAGAATCAGATTGGGTCTTGCAGGGAGGTAGAGGGTGTTGAGTTGCAGAACTACTTGCTGTGGGATGTTGTGGGCACTGGAAGTTTACATGGCTTCAGAAATGGTCACTTCCGTGAAGAGAACTCCACCAAGCTCTTATTAAAACCAATAATGCCCTGTCTGCCTGAGGAATTAACTGAGATGCAAATTGCTAGAGGTGGGGAGCGTGTTCTGAGGAAACCATCACTCCCATGTTTACCCTGTTAAAAGCTCTGTATAAACTTCTTACAAGACTCCTGCTGTTGATGACTGTTAGGAACTGATTACTGGAGGAGAAGTGAGTTCAGTCTGACCCCGTGCAATTGCTTTCATGAGCAGGCAGTCTGGGTTTCAAAAGTGAGAAACCTGTGAGGAGTAGTTTGCCCCCTGGCAGGGGGAAGGTCTCTCGTGTCAGTTTTCTGTGGATTCTGAAGTCCTCAGAAAAAATATGAATTGTGAATGATGCGTTTTCTTCACAAGAAAGGGTGACAAACCACCTTCCATTTTTCAGCTGGTAAGGATGACTCCTGGTATAATTACGGGTCACTTGGGCCAAATTCACGTCCTTTGACATCTCAGTCCAAGATTTGACTCTGTAGGAACTGTCTCATCGTAGAACCTGTGAGCTTGCTATTTGGGAGAATAAAAAATAAATAAATAAAATCTGTTGTTTCCCTGCTTTGTTTAAGTGTGAATGTGAGGAACGATATGGAGGCCGCACATGACCTCACCACCAACTGGGATAAAAAGTGTTGTACCTCTTTACTGATGCTTTAGTTGTTGTTCTTCTCTAGTAACAGAAGCTAATTTTGAATTGTTTTAAAAGAATCATGCCAGACATTTCTATTTAACAGTGAATTTTAAACACAATTTAAGATGCCCGTTTAAACTGACAAACCCTTGCTGTTTCTGCATTGTAAATGTGATTCACACTATTTACAACTTCTTCAAGATTTCACATTGATCTATTTTTCAAGGCTCTGTAACTGAGCTAAAACCAAACTCAAATCAGAAGGTATCGGTGACAATGGTAGAAAAAAATCTCCCACTCTAGACAGAAGTCTTACTTAAGAAACACGTGGCAGAAACTCTGATTTTTTGACAGAACGTTTAGGTTAATGAAAGGTTATCAGTCTCAGAAAAGGTCTCACAAGCTCACACTTAAGTTTCTGTTCTGCTCATCAAAAATGGATGGCACAAACTTCGAAATATTTGCTTTTTGTGTGTGTGTTTTTAAATTTTGGATTAAGTTTTACTCTAGTTTTTTTTTGAGAAGCTCTTAATTTTTAAGCATTTCATATAGTGTGCCTAAATACAGATCTAAGATTTCATTTTATCTAATGAGACTCAAAAGTAAGCAGTCTTTAAATTCTTTAAATATATGCTTGAGATTGCTGTCTCTGCGATTTAGCCATGCAGCTCTTATGGAAATCTTCCAATGGACTTCGGAAATCAATACCACGAGAGTGACCAGAGTGTGCTGGTGTACCTATGTGTATTTCTTATTTATGCATACCACGACAATATCACTGGAGTGGAACGACTTCTTCCCATCTCAGCCTGCCAACTTCAGAGCTCTTCCCTTCAGCCTGTTCCCTTCAGAGCTACATAAGGCTGAGATGATTGTTCTTCAGTATTTTACTGTTTTCTGTCATGGTTTTGGTTTGTCAAACATAAGATTACCAGTGAGGTTCCTCTATAGATGTCATCACAAGAGTGCTATTTACATGTGACATTTTGCTAATCTTTTATGAGTCATTACACTTGTTTTGACTTTCTCTCTGTGTAATCATTGCAGAAGAGAAAAGTACTGTTGGGTGTAATGTTTGCCTCACCTCTTCTGCAGCCTTTACGCACAGTGCTTCAAAAAGGAAATGAAGGAAGAATGAAAGAAAAGATCAATGAACAACAGTATGAAATGATGTAGCACCGACATTTGGAGACTCTAATTTACACAGTGTAACATTTTTATTTTACATATCCTGAAATACATTTTCACCTGATTTACAGGTTCAGGGGTGTTGTGGGGAGAGGCTGATGTGAAATGGGATGCAATATAAGAAACAGGTTTGGTTGGGGACAGAAAAAGATTTTTTGAAACATGAAAATCTTCTTAGTTTTTAAGGCAGATGTGTATGTATTTTTCTCAGGAAGACACAGAATGTTATAATGTTATAAAAAGGAAATTACTTGATATTTACTTTGAAATGACATTTTTATTTTGAAGTGACCTGAATTCTAAAATTAGTGAATAATGTGACACCAGAACTATAAGAAGTATCCTTTTGAGTCAGATGAAACTTAGGAGTTTAAAAAGAAATTTTGTAGTTCTTCTTTGTTTGCTGAACAGAAAATATTTTTGGTTTATTTTATTTTTTTTGCCTCTTTATAACATCAGCTGCAAACTGCAGTGTTTGTACACAGCTACTGAAGGATACTGTTTGATACATTATATGGGGCCTGGCCATTTTATCTTATTTTATGCAAATACAATGGGACTGTTTTTCCATATGTCTGAAAATCATATGTCATTCTTTTTTTGTACTTTGTAGGTAGTGATGCAGTTGCTTGGGAACTGGCTTATGTACCCTGGTGTTACTTTCTAAAGGACTTGTCTAGTTCTGATTATCAGCAATCTCTTTTGACATCTGCTACCTTATTTCTGGAGGAGGAGCGGTCAGAAACATCTTTTCCTTACAAGAGATATGTGCTGCAGGGTGAAAAAGAAAGGTTTTGGAGAACTTCTTTCCATGTTCCTCTCCATTCCCTCTGAAGAAAGGCATGAAATATGTAATATCTGGCAGCACACAGTACAGTATTTTCATCAATGTCCCCCACAAAAGATATACAAAAATAATGGAATTGTTTCAGTTGGAAAAGACCTTTAAGATCGAGCCCAACCATTAACCTAGAAATGCCAAGCCGACCACTGAACCATGTCCCTAACCACCTCATCTACACGTCTCTTCAATACCTACAGGGATGATGACTCAGCAGTTTCTCTGGGCAGCCTGTTCCAGTGCTTGACAATGCTTTTGGTGAATAATTTTTTCTTAATATCCAATCTAAACCACCCCTGGCACAACTTGAGCCCATTTCCTCTTGTCCTATCACTTCTTACTTGGGAGAAGAAGGTGATCCCCACCTCGCTACAACCTCCTTTCAGGTCGTAGAGAACAATAAGGTCTCCCCTCAGCCTACTCTAGACTAAACAAGCCCAGTTCCCTCGGTCACCCCTCATAAGACTTGATCTCCAGACCACTCACCAGCTTTGCTGCCCTTCTCTGGACCCACTCAAGCACCTCAGTGTCCTTCTTGTAGTGAGGGGCCCAAAACTGAACAGATTGCTCAAGGAGTGGCCTCACTAGTGCTGAGTGCCTAGGCACGGTAACTTCCCTACTCCTGCTGGACACACAATTCCTGATACAAGCCAGGATGCTGTTGCCCACCTGGGCACATTGCTGGCTCATGTTCAGCCAGCTGTTGACCAGCAATCCCAGGTCTCTTCCTGCCAGAAAGCTTTCCAGCCATTCCTTCCCAAGCCTGTAGAGCTGCCTGGGCTTGTTGTGACCCAAGTGCAGGACCTGGCACTGCACTTGGCCTTGTTGAACCTCAGACAACTGACATTGGCCCATCGATGCAGCCTGTGCAGGTCTTTCTGCAGAGCCTTCCTGCCCTTGAGCAGATCGACACTCATGCCCAACTTTCTGTCATCTGCAAACTTACTGAGGGTGCATGTGATCCCCTCATCCAGATCATTGATAAAGATATTGAACAAGACTGGCCTCAGTACTGAACCCTGAGGAACACCACTTGTGATTGGCTACCAACTGGATTTAACTCTTTGTTCCCAGCCATCCAGCCGGTTTTTCACCCAGCAAAGACTATGCTCATCCAAGCCATGAGGAACCAGTTTCTCCAGGTGAATGGTGTGGGAAAGTTTTAAAGACTTTACTAAAGTCCAGGTAGAAAACCTGCACAGCTTCTCCCCCATCCACTAAGCAAGTCACCTTGTCATAGAAGGAGATCAGGTTGGTCAAGCAGGACTTGCCTTTTATAAACCTACGCTGACTGGACTTGATTACCTGGTTGTTATGTATATGCTGCATGATGTTAAGGTCCCTTCCTACCCTGACAATTCTATGATTCTATGATTCTGTGTCACTCAGGATGATCTGCTCCAATAACCTTCCCTGGTACTGAGGTCAGGCTGATGGTTCTCTAGTTCCCAAGATACTCCTTCCAGCCCTTCTTGCAGATGGGCATCACATTTACTAACCTCCAGTCTACTGGCACCTCCCTGGTTAGCCAGGGCTGCTTTGAAGTTATTGAAAGTAGCTTGGGGAATGCTTCTGCCATCTTCTTCAGTACTCTTGCATGATCTCATCTGGCCTCATAGACTTAGATATGTCTAAGTGGTGTAGCAGGTCATGAACCATTTTCCCTTGGATTAACAGGGCTTCATTTTCCTCTGTGTCCCTGTCTTCCAGCTCAGGGGAGTGAGTACTTGGAGAACAAGTGGTATTACTACTGAAGACTAGGGCAAAGAAGTCCTTCAGTACCTCAGCGTTTTCCTCACCCGTGGACACTATATTTCCCCCCTGCATCCAGTAAAGAATGGAGATTCTCCTTAGCCCTCCTTTTGTTGCTAATGTATTTGTAGAAATTTTTTTATTGTCTTTTATGGCAGTAGCCAGATTAAGTCCTAGTTGAGTTTTGACCTTTCTAATTTTCTCCCTACATAACCTCCCAAGATCTTTGTAGCCCTCCTTAGTGGCCTGCCCCTTATTCCAAAGGTCATAAACTCTCTTTTTTTCCCCTGAGTTCCAGCCAAAGCTTTCTGTTCAGCCAGGCTGGTCTTGTCCACCAGCTCGTCTTTTGGCAAATGGGGACAGCCTGGTCCTATGTCTTCAAGAGTTCCTTCCTGAAGGATGTCCAACCTTCCAGGATTCTTTTGCCCTTCAGGACTGTCTCCCATGGGACTCTGTCAGCCAGTCTCCTGAACAGGCCAAAGCCTGCCTTCCAGAAGTCCAAGTTCTGCTGACCCTGCTTCTTATTTCTCTGAAAATCAAAAACTTTATAATTTTGTGATTACTATGCCTAGGATGAACTCCAGCCATCACATCACCCACAAATCCTTCTCTGTCTGCAAACAACAGGTCTAGCTGGGTGCCTTCCCTAGTTTGTTCCTTCACCAGCTGTATGAGAAGTTCCTTTCCACACACTCCAAGAACCTCCTGTACTGATTACTCTTTGCTGTATTTTGTTTCCAGCAGACATCTGGTAATTTGGAAGTCTCCAGTAAGAACAAGGACTAGCAATTGTGAGACTTCTCCCAGTTTCTTACAGAAGACTTTGTCTCACACTTGGTCCTGGTTGGGTGGCCTATAACAGACTCCCATCATGATATCTGTCTTTTGACCTTTCTCCTGATTCTTATCCATGAACACTGAACCCTATTCTCACTATCATTAAGCTCTAGACATAATTAAGCTCTCCAACATACTTCCTAACAAATAAATACATGTTATGAAACTGTACTATTTTGCATGCCTATGATTAGTTAGTTAATCATCTTAACTCCTAGATTCTTTAAAGTTTCTCATACAAGTGTGATGTGAATAATTCAACCCTGTTGTACAGTTTTCTGTTAAAAGTAGCAGTAATTCAACTAAGCCTATGTTACCAAAACATTCAATCACTTTGTAGAATCCAGATTTTTCTTAACATTATTTTAGATTAAGATGAGTTTCACAAATCTTATGAACAACAATTTTACATAGTAAATATTTTTATCTGTGATCAAGAATGGATCCTATGGGATTCCACTAGAAACAACACCACTGGAGAAGAATTATTTTTTGAGATCTCTAATCAGTTTTTAATCTATTTAAGATGTGCTAAATTGATTTTGTGTAATGCATTTTCATCAGTATGTCAGATAGTGCTGTGTCAAAGGCCTTATAGATGTCTAACTATGCTATATCAACTGAATTCAAAAATGTCCGGCTTCTGAGGATATATTTCTAATCTATAAGAAATTTAATTTGGAATTATTTAATGAGTTTGAATCTAATAAAATCTACTTTCTGTTTGAGGAGTTGATCAAATATCTCTAAATCACTTCCAAGCAGACACACCTTACCATGGTGGCTTGTGAGTTCCGTAGGTATCTTCTGCACAAAAATAGCAGAGAGACTACAGAACTCTTGTACTTTTCTGTGTGCATTGCTTCAGCCTAACTCACTCCATCTTAATACGAAATAGCATCATGTACTGAAAACCTGTTATTATTTTTGGTGAGTGAATGCTAATTTTAAACATGATTGTAGGCGGGAGTATTTCACATGGTGTGCATTGGCTAACCTGTATTGCATGTTCCTGTCATCTTGCCTGTTTTAGCAACTGTCTCACCTAAGATTGCTTTGAGCCTGGGAGATTTTGTGGCAGATTCCTAAATTTCCTAGGACAACAATATTCCCTGACTTTAAGATGAGCTACCACTGATTATGGACTGCTCTTCTTGTATTCTGTTTACAGAGAAAATTATCTGGGAACACTTGTAAATTATGCTTATTTTACAAGCGTACAAGTCACCTGAATGCTTAGAGCTTCCTGCATAATTATTTTAAAACGTGTGCATGAGTGTGTTTGTGGACAGATTTAGAAAAGGCTTCTGCTCGAGTACTTATATTTACTGAAAGACAGAATGAGATGCCTCTGTAGAGGAGGGAAAAAGTAGATATCTTGCTCTGCAAATTATCTGATCTGACAGAAGAATCACTGAATAGACAAAACCTGTCACATCTTGTATGAATTTAGACTGATATCTATCTGACCCATCTGCACCCATATCTGTATTAAATGATCCATAATACTTAGAGACATTCTGTTTTTAAGTAATCTGTCTTCAAAGCTTTCTAGTTCCTTGTTTCCTAAACTTGAGAAATTATGTGAATTTTTCTGACATAATCCTAAACATTTTGGAGAGTATAAAGCTGTTGATTACAGAGGCTATATTCAGCTGCTCCTTTTGTCTACCTTCATACTGAGGCACTGCCGCCAAAACCTGAAGAAATATGTTTGTAGTTCTATATATTAGATGAAAACTATCTGCAAACTAATGTTTTTCAATGATAGCTTCGATATTGTTGTGTCAGCATTGCTATTCTAGCATGAAAGATAATCTCATCCTTCCTGAAACTTCTGACATATTAATAAAAGCAAACCAAGAGAAAGGAGAAAATTATTTATTCTTCAGAAGGCTCTCTATATCCTAGAAGTTCTCTTTAATTTATGAGACAATTTGCAAGTAAAGATAATATTAATCTGTATAGACCGGTCAAATAGTTTTCAAATATTGACCTGTACAATTTTTTAAAATAGATCTGTATAGTGTATGTTCTGTTGCTAACGTAACCTGATTATAGTTTTCTATGGGGGGCACAATGATTGTTAAAAACTCTTAACATCTGAAGGTGCATTTTGTTATTTAAGGGGTTTTTTTTATGTGTCAAGTTGTTTTTTCATGTCTTTCCTTATTTTTTCTGGTTTTGAATGTGGATTTGCTGCATAATCTCCTCTTTCACAAGAGTGTGGAAAGCAATTAAGAATACTTTTGGACTGGTTTGGCTCACAAAAGCCTTCCCCTGAGATAATTTCAACATGCTGAAAGCAAACTCTGATTCTTGGCAGAAGGAAGAATTGAACCTTTTAAAAAGCAGTCTCCCAGTAAGCACAATTAAGTTATTCGACCAAGCGAAGGTTGAATTTAGCCTCTCAAATAAACAACTCTGCCAGCTGCATCTGGTCCCAAATTCCCACTTCTTTGATCTGGCATGGCAAATTCATGAAGAGGGAAAGGCAAGATTCTGCATTTATTTTATAGTCTGTCAGATGGAGTATAGATGGAAGCCAGCCTCCACAGTTCTCTGTAACATCAGGGGAACTCCTGCGGAGATCATGGGGAAAATAAGGCATTTGTCCCTAAATTTATTTGAATGTGTTGTCACTTGGTCTCTCTGCTTCCTAACGGACCAGTCTTCTTCCTTCCTTTTGCTTTCTTTTCTCCATCTTTTTCTCCTTTCTCCTGTGCTGAGACTCCCACTTGACACACCTCTGGTGTTTCTTCTGCACCCTTTTACTGGATTAGCTCATGAGAAAGTATTGCAGGCTGTGTCTGTGTGTCATTTCAGAGGGAGCAGTAAGCAATGAGATAGTCCCTGCCAGTTTCAGTCGTGGTTTCAGGCTGTGTGCAGGCTCAGGAAGCCCAAGCTGGCTTGGGGGGCCGGTTAGGTCAGTCGGTTAGAGCGTGGTGCTGACAACACCAAGGTCGTGGATTCAATTCCCGTTTGGTCCCCGTATGTTGCCTGATCTAGGCGAGAGGTGGCGTCCCTGCCCATCACAGTGAGGTTGGATGAAATGATCTCTAAGGTCCCTTCCAGCCTAGGCCATTCTATGATTTTATGGTGTATGTGGTTCTGCTGGCATTTGGCTATATATTACACCGTCAGAGAAGCAGGAACCTGGGTGATGATGTCCCTTAACATATGTTGCAGCACCAAAAACAGGCAGAGGAGGATGCACTGTTATTTTCAACTATCTCCATATGAATTTTACAGCTTCTAATAATACTGTGATCAGTCTTTGTATGATATTTGTAGAAAAAGAATAGCTATGAATGAAATAAGCGTTTTTTCCATTTAGTGTTTGTCCTAATGCTAAATTCTTATGAAATAATTCTCACTGTTTAGCAATATTAAGACCTCACACTTAGTAGTAGTATATCCAAATATGCAAAAGAATTAAGCAACGTTAAGGCCTGCAAGGCTGTGAAAGTGTAGGAGACGGTCTTGGTTCTTCCTTGGTTCCTTTCCAGCTCCACGAGCAGCCCTCGTCTTGCACAAAGAAACTCCATTTTTTTAGAGAATTTTCAGCTAAACTAGAAGGAGAGAGAGAAGCTAGCTAAGAAGATGAAGAAACCAAGTCTTTATTCTTAAATATGTTCTTAATATTTTTATTCTTTTGCAGTTTTGTTCCATTCCTGTTTCCCAGTAGACATGCTCATTTTTCTTAGATGCTCTGTAGGGGTAGGGCTAGGTCTGAGTGAACTGACATACAATGAAGTTTTCCAGAGAGGAGGGTATAGTGTACCTAAGCTCCTGCATACTTGGACACCTTTTTACATACCCTGTTCTGAAAATGCTCTTTGAGAAGAACAGAAATTCAGCAGAGTGTACCTTACACAGAACCACTGTGAGACAGTATGTCAGTGTGGCAGAGGACAAATTGTCACTGAGTACTTCAGAAATCTGAAAGTCATTACTATATTAAAAAAAAAGATAATATTCCTTTGCTGCAGTCAGCTATCTTCGTTCTCCCATGGCTTTTCTACAGTCGATAAAGACCATAGGGCAGATCCAGAGGGCAGTTCAGAGCATCCTCATTAGGTGCTTTGAACCATTCTGCAGATGATCTGTAGTTTATCCTCATCAGTCTTCAGAAATAAATCTTTTCATTAAAGGGGGCTGCTGAGAATGCTGTAACTTTAGAAGAGGATTTTCTATGTCAACTTTGTGCAACTCTGAAACAGCGGTCACATCTCTCTCCATAAGGGAATGCTTCTCATTTTATTTGTCTTTTATGCATGTTAGAGGAAACCTGAACCAAACAGTCACATTCTGCAGCACGACACTACACAATATAACTGTGAATTGAGTCTTTTTCTGTGATCCTTATTTAAAGATTATCCTAAAGAAACCCTGTCTTTTTTTGAGCCTTGTTAAAAATACATCCAATTAAAACTTCTCCTTTTGTATTGTTGTAAGGTGCACCAAGTTGCATGCAGAGAATAGAAAAGTTATTGTGGTAGCTTTATGTTTCAGATCATTGATGTTAGAACTTGCTAGTACACCAGTTTAGTTAGTTTTCTTTGCACTCGCTACCCAGATAAGCAAAGGCAAGGGTAAAAATCTAGGATTTTTAATTTTTTTAAATTATGTAAAAAGCTTATGTAAAAAACCTTTTGCAACACATAGGTACCTGTAAGTTTTATTTCAAGCATTCACTGAATGTTTTGTGAAGAATGGAATACAGTAGCAGGCCATCTTCTGATGGGCCATGGGAATTCATATTTAGGGGCCTTAACAAAACCGCTGGTACTTTCGTTTGCTTTCTGCAGCTCGTAAAAGGGAGCTGACCTCATACCCTGTTCATCTTCACAGCAGTGTGGTTCTTGTGCTCTAAATTGCTGAAATGACTGTTACAGGGGTTCTTCAAGGGCACATAGTGGAACTGGGGAGAGAAACTGGATCCTTTTTCACTAAGGACAAGGATTAGGTGAGAGTTTCAGAGAAGAGAGGACTAAGTTTGAAGATCCTTCAGATCCTATGGTGAGGTTAATGGACATCACCAGCAAATTGAGAAGGACTTAGCAAAATATTATGAATAATCATTCTACCGTAGGGGACCTCTCAATGGGAGCATCAGAGCAGTCCTGTGTACTTGATCTGAAGCATCAACAGCTCACATCTGCGTTTCAGTGGTCCAGATATCTCACATTTTAAAAGTGCATAACCACAAGGGAAATGCAAAAAGATGAGTTTTGAACTGTATTTCCAGAATACATAATAGTCCACATAAAAGTATTGCAAATAGGATTATGTATGTACTTAAGTATTTTCTGTCCAAACATCGTTTTATTCCATGTATGTGTCATGGGGATAAATATTACACAGAGAAAAATGTCTGAGGTCTATTGGCTTAGACATAAGGATGCAAAGGTAACAGAGCAAATAAGCTGTCATGTTGAGTTGAACGTGATAATTTTTACCTGGCTGAATTTATTTCTACATTGTGATTATGACGGTGATTGTGGGAAGAAGATTTGCAGTTTCCAGAATGAGTGAAAAATTGTCTTCCAGGAATTAATGAAGATTGTTGTAAAGCTTACTGTAGTTTATATAGAAGTAGATTTTTAATTGTTCATATATAGGATGTGTAGTGGGGCATGTAATTCTGACATGCATTTTAAGGATAGTTGAAAATTTTTGGTTACTAATAAATATTATAATAAGAAAAAAACTGAGATGATTAATGATATAAAATCTGTAGTGATTAACCTTTCTGAATACAAGAAAAATATGAAAGAGTAGTATTGATCTAATCTGTTCTAAAAGAACAGATGTGCATCTTAGTGCGACTGTTTATGTGCGATCTTCCTCTTTTTTTAGTTAAAAAAAAAAGCCTACAGAATTGATTATGTTTTTTGTGGTCAGTGAATCCTCAGGCTGTAGAAGATCCAGATATTTTGGGGGTTATAATTTCTGTGCAGCTGAAAGGGGAATAATCCATTATCTGTATGACTACTTTCAAAACAGCAACAGAACTACATTAGGAATATTTGGCAATGCCAAACTGGAAGTATTTGAACACTGACAGTGTATTTATGTTTATTAATGCTAATTTTAACATGAATAGACATCACTGTGCTTTCAAACTAATGGAAGTTATTTGCTTATAGTCATTTAACCAGCTTATATGCAGCATCCTTTAGGAAGATATGAGAGAAATAGGTTATCACTCAGTCTTAGGACCACAGGGCAGTGTAGAGGAAGGGGCCTACTTTTCATTGGATTTAAAACTGACTGAATGGCTGAGCCCAGATTGTTGTAGTGAATGGAGTTAAATCCAGCTGGTAGCCAATCACAAGTGGTGTTCCTCAGGGTTCAGTACTGAGGCCAGTCTTGTTTAATATCTTTATCAATGATCTGGATGAGGGGATCATATGCACCCTCAGTAAGTTTGCAGATGACAGAAAGTTGGGCATGAGTGTTGATCTGCTCAAGGGCAGGAAGGCTCTGCAGAGAGACCTGCACAGGCTGCATCAATGGGCCAATGTCAGTTGTCTGAGGTTCAACAAGGCCAAGTGCAGTGCCAGGTCCTGCACTTGGGTCGCAACAAGCCCAGGCAGCTCTACAGGCTTGGGAAGGAGTGGCTGGAAAGCTTTCTGGCAGGAAGAGACCTGGGATTGCTGGTCAACAGCTGGCTGAACATGAGCCAGCAATGTGCCCAGGTGGGCAACAGCATCCTGGCTTGTATCAGAAATTGTGTGTCCAGCAGGAGTAGGGAAGTTACCGTGCCTAGGCACTCAGCACTAGTGAGGCCACTCCTTGAGCAATCTGTTCAGTTTTGGGCCCCTCACTACAAGAAGGACACTGAGGTGCTTGAGTGGGTCCAGAGAAGGGCAGCAAAGCTGGTGAGTGGTCTGGAGATCAAGTCTTATGAGGGGTGATCGAGGGAACTGGGCTTGTTTAGTCTAGAGAAGAGTAGGCTGAGGGGAGACCTTATTGTTCT
>NW_009723228.1:0-21643 GCF_000703405.1 Apaloderma vittatum
CCAGTTATATGATTGAACTAAGTAAGCAAATCAAGGAACATGTGTTTGGTGCTCGAAGCAGAGGCCTAGATGGTCCTGTCCATGATATACAACCTGGGGATTACGTGTATGTTAAGTCTCTTGCAGAAAAATCTTTAAACCTACAGTGGGAAGGACCGTACCAAGTCCTGCTGACCTCCTTCACTGCAATCAAGATAAAAGAGCAGAGCGCTTGGATTCACCACTCCAGAGTAAAGAAGTCTTGCAAGTCACCATGGAAAGTGGTCCAGGTTCAGCCGGGAAAATTATATTTTTCTCGTTAATAGCTTTAAGAGCGGGATGGGATTCTAATTCACACTGGCTTCCTGACTTAACTTTGCTAAAAACGATAATTATAACGCTGTTGGGATTCCTGATTCGGCAGAGGTTAGAGTCGAATAAATATTATGAGTAAATAATTTCTAACGGGAGCTCTTAGATATAGTAAAAGAATTTACTAACTCTTTAGAAAAGGGGGGATTGATGCAAGGGAAAACAGTTTTAATATTGCCTGTCCTTTACTACTACTTGTTATTAAGTTGTCATTGTGCGTTGCTTATTCAGCCTTTTCCTGGACTTTTGTGTTGCCTGCCTTACCGTGCCTTTGAATTGGAGTCGATTGTCCATGAGCCCGACCTATGTGTTGTGATAATTAACAAATGTTTGTGCTTGAGCCTTAACAAGGGTGAGGAGACACACCCAGCAAAGTTGTGAAAGAAGGAGCTGCAGAGAACGCAGCCATCCAGAGGCCTAAGATATGCAAGATAAGGGAGAATCGCCCATTGCCAGCCCCTGAAGGAACGGCACTGAAGGGAAGGGATATTTGATAAGACCATCCGGGAACAGACAAAGAGCTGATTATGAAGAAGACCCCCGCCCACGACCACCCGAGCGGAATGCCTGTTCGGCATAGTTTGTGAATATGTATAGTCATCTAATACATATGTAACTCTCACTGCATTTAACTGGGGTAACTGCGTTTGTCGGGTGTGCATGCCTTTGAGGAGATATCCCACGTGCACCAGCGTGCTTATTAAAACATACCTACTTTATAACTTTTCGAGTTATAGAGTCTTTTCCGTGCGTCAGCTTAAAATCAGCAGTATCTAGGTAAAAGTCCACGGGCTGTGGTCTCAGCTTTCAGTAAATCTACCTACTTGTGCTAAGCAATGTCACTCATAAAACACAGTAAGTTTCAATTCATCATAATTTTAAGTGAATATACAATTAATTCTAATATTTTACAAGTAAACTGTATTAATCTCCAACACCAATACATGTTATGACACTTTACTCTGTGTGCGAAAATTACAGAATATTTGCTTTCCACTGTGCAGCAAAGTTCATCTGGGTAAATGCCAAGTGCCAAGGAGCTTATGTTAGCAGACAAAATTAGTGAAAGCACAGTTTATGATCTGAGAACACGCATCTACATGATGCTTATCCAGCACATGAGCACAATCATGACATAAATAAAGCTGACAGTCTGGTTTTCTATGTTATTAGGTAGGACTGCAGCTGATCTTGATAAAAACCCCTGCATATAAAGAATACCCACACTTCAATATATTTTGTTTAGTGCAACTGACCACCAGCTGGAACTGACATGCGGAAAAGACTCTATAACTCTAGAAGTTATAAAGTAGGTATGCTTTAAGTAGGTACGCTGGTGCACGGGGGATATCTCCTCCAAAAAACACGTGCACCCCGACAAATGCAGTTACCCGAGTTAAATGCAGTAAAAGTTACGTATTCATTAGACGCTACTCATGAGCTATCCCGAAAAGGCGCTCAGTTCCGGTGGTCAGCAGCTCCTCTTCTTCACGCTTGCGCAGTGTCTCCTGGTGGTGGTGGACGGGGGTCTTCAGGGATGAAGGCCGTAGGTCTTCCTCATAATGAACTCTTCACCTTAGTCCCAAAACTAACTGTTCCCGGCAATCCTGTAGGGCATCTTGTTCCCGGATTCCACAAGGGGCGTCGTCATCGGATGGTCCTTATCAGATACCCCTTCCCATCAGTGCCTTTGTTAATTGCCTTTATTCCTTCAGGGCTGGTGCTGGACGACCCCCCTTACCTTGTATATCTTAGGCCTCTGAATAACTACCACCTAACGATCCCTTCAGGCCTACTGCTCTTCTCTGACTGGTTTTCTTTTGCAGCTTGCTGGGTGTCATTTTCTTTGCATTGGGTGAGACGAGTCTCAAGGCCCAAACACAAACATTTATTAATTTATCACAACATATAGATCGGACTCATGACAATTGATTATAATTCAAAAGCACGATAAGGCAGACAATATAACAAAAATCCAGGAAAAAGGCTGAATAAGCAATGCACTACAATAACTTAATAATAAGGAATAATAAAGGACATCTAAACACAATATTAAGCCTGTTTTCCTTGCATCAGAACATAAGCTGATTTATTGTTCACTAGCCTCGCTGTTTTGTGTGGCCATCAGAGACATTTCAAGGTGCCAGACTAGTGCTACACACTGACAAGAATACGCTTTTAGAACAATATAACAAATTTTAGACACTTTCAGCTTTAGTTGCTTACAAGTAACAACAAAGCTTACAAGGTGTTTGAGAAAATGTCCACAATGTTTTAAATATGATTCTTTTAAATGAATGAATGTAGGTTGCAGACTTTCTGAAAACATCCTTTCTGCAAAGTATGTGGAGCTATGGCTCACTCTGTGAAGCAGCCATTGAATAATTTTTTTTTTTTTTTAAAAAGGAAAAAAAGGAATGGTTGTGTCAAAAAACAGTACAACACAGAGGATAAATTTTCTTCATCCTTCTAGTAAATATGAAAGGAGAAAGAAAAGTAGAGATTTTGAAATATCAGTTACCTTCAGCTAGCAAGAAATTAATTCCATGTCGATTGCAATGAAATTTTGTTTCATACTGACACATTATAAGGATAGAATTGGTACTTTATAAAAATAAGTATTAGATTGATATAATCTTTCTAGTGGATATTGATGTTTTGCTAAAGTTTTAGACTTTGTACTTTGAGAACCTCTGAAGGTATTTTAGAAGGTTTGTTTTCCTACAATTACTACATAACTTTTTTTCTCTTCCTTATGTTCACTTTTTCAAGTCTTAAAAAAGATTTTATGCAGTGGAAAATCCAAGGCTCATCCTTTTTCAGAAATGCAGACTGATGGTTTTAAAGGCCTGTCAGCCATTTGACTCTCTTAGTTAGCTTGCTGCCTAGAAGTAGCTTTTAGTTTGAGTAGTCAGTTACTTTGGATAAGCACAGATCCAGTTTTGTAATCAGAAACTTTAAAATTTTAAAACAATAATTTTCATTATTAGAACTTATATTGTTTGAAAGCTATTTACTCTAAGAATTATGCAATTTAAATATCTCCAATATAGTAGTTTTGTTTCCTCCTGCAGTATTTTGAGATAATGGGTTATAACTACTATTGACTACAGATTACGTAATGGAAATTTTTTCTCATCCAATTCCAGAAAAGAGAGGGTAAAAATCTACTTGTTCTATATTTTAGGAAGCTCTTCACAGTGGATTAAAAGCATGAATTACTAAAATACCCCTCCACAACTGTGGAGAGCTGGCCAGGACACTGAAAAAAAGAGTCAAATGACAAGTGATAAACATAATTCACTGCAAGTAAAGTTATTGTATGATAGTGTTACATATCATAGACAGAAATGTGTAAAATGGGCCTCAGGCAGGAATAAATGCAAGGAAAGACATCGAGTGTGGCTGGCAGCCTGGAGGAAGCAGTTGCTGTATGGGCCCTTGGCAATCAAGGACTATCAACTCTGTCTTCAAGGACAATCAACTGTGGCAGTTCCCTGGAGGGATGCATAGATTAAAGATAAGACTTTCTATGGGAAGTTTGGGAAAAGACACCTCTCCATCAGCCACAAGACATCACCAGAGACCACCAAAGACCTGCAGTTAAGCCTTTCAGAGATCCAAGACCCACGTGTAATGACTATGTATGTATGATAATTAGTTCCTGGAAATAGAATGAATATATATAATCTTTCCAGGAAAACTAATGCCTATGTATGTAACAGACACGTTGTGCACGGTAGGTGGAATTATCCCCCAATGCATCTGGCCACAATAAAGAAATGTCTGCTTTCTAATACTAAAATTGAGTGTTAGAGAATTCTTCATTGACCGGATTTCAGCAACAAGATGCTTATACAAATATTTCCTTGGGTAAAACTGGACTGTGTGAAACTACAGGGCTTTGTCTGCTGCAGTAACTGCTTTGGAAGTGATCAAGCAGTCTGAACAAAGGCTATCACACCTTGGTCCCAGTTAGCTGGGAAAAAAAGAGCATTGTTCCCCTCTTTCCTGTACTCTTTTAGCTGAGCTTCTTTCACTCAGTACTGCAAGTAAGAAGCTGTCTCTCAATGGCCATACTCCATCACTTGCAGCCACCTAAGCCCTACTTAAAGCTCCTTATGTAACATGACATAAGGCATTTTCCCTAAATAGCAAGTTTATGCAGGAAATTCACATCTGTCTATGTTAACAAAAGCCACAGAAACAAGGTATTTTAATGACAGTAAGTTTAGCCTTATTGTCTAAATGCTGTGGGAGAAGACTCTGTAATAAATAAGAGAACTTATTGACAGCTTGTAAAAATAAACGTTTCTGAAGTTAAGACCCAAATGTACTACCAGTATCATACTTGGGTATAAATATTCATGGTAGAGTATTTGCTTGTTTTTACATTATTAGAGGATTTTATGTTAGTGTAAAGAGCTAAAAGATGTTTGGCCTTAATAATAATTAAGGTAGGAATAAATATCAGCTCCCTATAAGTCTACAGAATGTTCTGAATATATTGAATATACTGATCCGCACTTCAGGGATCTGATTCTTTCATCCTGCTTAGCTTGAAGATCTAAAAAACCGAGCTTGTATACTACATCAAATTTTTATTTCTTTTCCTTTGAGACACAAGATGTCAGCTGCAGTGCATACTGATGCAAAGCTGTGAACCGTATCTGCTGAAGTGTTAGCAAAATAATAAATGAAATAGTATTGTGATGCAAGGAAAAACAGTTTTAATATTGCGTTTAGATGTCCTTTACTATTCCTTTTTATTAAGTTGTTGTAGTGTGTTGCTTATTTAGCCTTTTCCTGGACTTTTGCTGTGTTGTCTGCCTTACCGTGCTTTTGAATTGGAGTCGATTGTCGTGAGCCCGATCTATGTGTTGTGATAAATTAACAAATGTTTGTGTTTGGGCCTTGAGAAGGGCGAGGCGACACACCCAGCAAAGCTGTAAAAGAAGGAGCGGCAGGGAATCCTTGGGCTGCAGCTATTCAGAGGCCTAAGATATGCAAGATAAGGGGGAGTCGCCTAGCGCAAGCCCTGAAGGAATGAAAGCAATCAACAAAGGCACTGAAGGAAGGGATATCTGATAAGACCATCCGGTGACACGCCTCTTGTGGAGTCCGGGAATAAGATGCCCTACAGGGTGCCGGGAACAGACAAAGAGTTGATTACGAAGAAGACCCCCGCCCACGACCACCCGAGCGGAACGCCTTTTCGGGATAGTTTATGAATATGTATAGTCATCTAATAAATATGTAACTCCTACTGCATTTAACTGGGGTAACTGCGTTTGTCGGGTGTGCATGTCTTTGAGGAGATATCCCATGTGCACCAGCGCACTTATTAAAACATACCTACTTTATAACTTCTCGAGTTATAGAGTCTTTTCCGCACGTCAATTGCACATTTTTTTTCAGGCTTTTTCCTTGACATTCATTTGAAAGATTTTGTGTATTTGTACATACCACTCTCTGCAGTTAATGTCACAGTTATGTACATTTAGAAAAATATTGGTTATTTAATTTTCAAATTGCACAAGAATTTCTGAAACTTGTGGTTCTTTTTCTGCTTTAATCCATTTTTATCATGTATGAATTGCTATTTTTACTGAAATCTGGTCAATGAAGAATCCAATTTTATTATTAGAAAGCAGGCATTTCTTTATTGCGGCCAGATGCATGGGGGGATAATTCCGCCTACCATGCATACCGTGTCTATTACCCATCCAAGCTTATACCCACCTGTTACATACATAGGCATTAGTTTGCCTGGAAAGATTATACATATTCATTCTATTTCCAGGAACTAATTATCCTACATACATAGTTATTCCATGTGCAGCCTGGATCTCTGAAAATCTTCCCTGGAGGTCTTTGGTGGTCTTCTGGTGATTCTTTGTCGCTGATGGAGAGGTGTCTTTTCCCAAACTTCCCATAGAAAGTCTTGCCTTTAGCCCATCTCTCTTCTTTGTGGAGTTCTTCTTGACTGCTAATCTATGCCCTCCTCCAGGGAATAGCCACAGTTGATTGTCCTTAAAGATAGATAGTGCTTGATTGCCGAGGGCCCATACAACAATTGACTCTTCTAGGGTGCCAGCCACAGTCGATGTCCTTCCTTGCCTTCCTGCCTGAGGCCCATTTTAAATATTTCTATTTCTGTCTATGGTATGTAACAGTCTGACAAGCAACCATGGTGGCATTGGAATCTCACAAACCATTACCACGGCATCCTAGTGACTCTAACCTGGTCTCCTTTTCCCTTGTGCACAGCCTCAGCATCACTGCATGAATCACCTGTGTGAGACAGAGCCCAGCTGCGCACAGCTGTGGCCCAGAGAGCTGAGTCTCCCACACTAGCACTGCAGGACAACATCGCTGAACTATCAAATGAACCTCTCTAAGTCTGCTAATGTAGCTTGAAAACACCTCTGTGCTCTGTCCCTCTGGATTAAGCCTTCTGCAGAAATCACTCCTGTGTCCTTTGGTGCCACAGTCTGAGTCACAGCACCCTTCTGCCTTGCTGTTTTCTCTGACACCACCAGCCACCAAGCAGAGCAATAAAAAGTGTTCCACATATGATAGATTAGAAATCTTATTGGAGAAATATGAAACAACTTACACTGCACTTAGCTGTACTGTCTCTGACGGTAAAATACAAGACTCACTGCACTCCAGATGGAGACATGTCATGGGATCCAGTCTTAACTCCCTTAGTAACAACTTAGTCTCCAGTCTGTTTGCTAGAAAAGACTGTCTTGTAGCTATTGCATTGCACTTATCTCTTGGTGTGGTCATCAGTGCTTAGTGTTTACACACAAAACATCCATACTTATGCTCACCAAAGCTCTGACTGATCTAGTTTATCACCAGTAGTTAGCAGATGCTTTCTGAAGCAGTGCAAAAGTCAAGTCATGTATAAAGTGAACTTTCTCTTGGCTTATTCTCACAGGTTCTAGTAGTTGATTTAAAGAATGCTTGACCTGGAAATTGTGTGTGGATCATTGTGTTTGATGGGTTTTATGGGGATACATAATCTGTACTGAGTTTTTTTGGTAAGCCTTTTTCAGTAAATTCCACAATTCAATCACATGGATGTTGTTTTGTCATGTCACTGTCTTGTTATATATTGAGATATGGTTAAAGTTTTTCTACTGTACAAAATGAACCTCTGTTATACACAAGGCCTCCAATGGAATTACTTTTATTGTTCAGAAGAGAGTCAGTTATCTAATTTCACTTTTATTAATCTTATGAGATGAAAATAATTTTCAAGGCCCAAATTCTGGACAAGGAAATAAAATCAGAATATAAAAATAAAGTTGTCTCTTTGGAGTAAGTAACATCAGCTCGCACATGAGCTTGCACCTATCCTGTGTTTCCACAAGATCTATCAGACTAAGGACCTGTTCCACCCTGGTTCCTGTAGATATCAATACAGAGTGATAAATCCACACTGCATAAGAAAACAGCATGTATTCTTATGCAATAATAACTATCTCTGAGTCATAACATAATCCTGGGTGGTATTTGGGGGAAATTATTGCACATCTGTCTTACCTCTATTTCTTAAATATATTTCTCTACATAGGAGATATTTCTTCAGCACTTTGATATTTTAAATTAATTTTTAGTCTTTCAGAATGTAGTAAAGCTAGCATCAGCTAAAAGTGGTACTTTAAAGGAGTTAAATTTTCTTCATACTAACCAGCAGAGTATTGCTTTTCTTCTATCTTTTTAATACTTTCCCAAAAAATTTAGATGTAATCATCCATCTTTTGAAAAGATCCTAGTTTTCCCATGTACAACCTGAAGTCTTACGGTAAGCATGTCTGACCTGAAGAAGACAAGATATACACAGTGTTATTAGATATATTCTAATTCTTATACACTTTGTATGAAGCTATGTTTTCAGTGCTTCTAAGAAAAAGGAAAATATGTCAGGGAAACAATTACAGGCTTTTGAGAAAATGATCAGCTGAATCCAAAATGGCTTTTTTTTTCCTCTAATAAATACCCCAAAGTTTAGTAACATATTGACAAAGATGATGTATTTTTGCAATGCCTTCAAAGGCAAGAAGAGATCCACAATATTTTCTTCTGAAGTCTCCCATTCTGCAAAAACTGAAGAGCACAGACGACTTCTATGCACATGAAGATTTACAATGAACATAGCGAAGTTTTGCACCTGCAGGAGTGTGTTTGGATTTAGGATCACTCCTCTGCCCCCCTTCATATCAGAAGATGCTCAAGGCTCCTTATCTGTAACTGTGAGGGCCCCAGGATGTGCGACGGGGAAGCGTGGGTTTCTGGGTGGGTAGCCTGGCACTCCATACCCCCTGGGCCCTGGTGGCCTTGTCACAGCTATGGGTGGAAGAAGAAGGTTTCCTCCTCTGCTCTGAGGGGGATAGTGGTCATTCAAGGCAGGGTCTGGATGCTGGAGTGCCTGAGAAGACCTGGCTTCTTGTGGCTGGCCTGTCTTCTTTGCTTCACTGCCATCCTGTCCTTTCTTGTTATCTGAAATGTGTTTGGAGAACAGAATTTAAAAAACAAAACAATACAAAACAAAACATGCAGATCAGAAATTCTGCAAGTTGAAAATCCTGCAGCTGTATGTCCACTCCAGAGTGTGATAGAAAGTCTGAGACACCCGCTGCCAACAGCCTGAAATCTGGGATAATGCACCTTCATGATCTTTGCAATGTACTTTCTCTCCAGTCTTTTCTGCAAGACGCCAGTGCAGGAAGGCAGACACTTTTCCTAAGTAGCTATATGCACTTAAATTTCATCTATAAATGATGGTAAAAGTAGTAATTTCCAAGTTAAGCAGGCAGGTTTTGGGGATGCAGACATGCCTTGCACATGGTTCTTCCAAAGACAGTCATCTCTAATGTGGGTTTCTCTGCTACATTTGTGCCCATACCAGCTCTTTGTCATCCATACATGGTAGGAATAGTCCAGCAGTGACCACAGGAAAGCAAACAACCTGTGAAATCCTTTAGGACAGACTGAAACCTGCCTTACCCAGCTAGGTGTTCTGGTAAAGATTAATGCTGTACTGTGTTCTCATTCTCAGTGTCACAGAGAATAAATGCTGTTGTGAGCATTCCTGAATCAACAAAATACAATAGAAGTGTGAAAGATTTAGACACGACTGGTTTGGAACAGGTAAGAGGGATCACTGACATTCAGACCAGGCTTTACATCCTTCTTTTATGGGCCTGGGATCTTGCAATTCATTACAGCTCTATTATGTTTTTTTTCCTTTTGATGTTGCCTGGCGTGGAATAACATTACAGTGTTTGAAGAAAGAAAAATAGACTGGAGAAGAGGCTAATATTTGTGATTCAATATTGTGAATATCCTTCAGGAGATTATGGTAAAGGAAGCAACCAAGTTCAAAATAGTCCTTACCTTGGTTTGAAGTGGATTCGTCTTGCTTGCCTCCTTTTTGCTTTGGCTGTGGTGTTTCTATCTCAAATGGATTCTCCTCTTGTTCGTTTGACTTCTGTGCCTTTTGTTTATTTCTTCTTTTATTTTCTTCTGCTTGCTGATGATGGGGAGAGAAAGTGCATCTTTCAGTGACCTGAATGGCTTCTGTCATATTTAGTAAAATTGAAAAACAGTAATTCTCTATTCCTTACACTTTGTAGCTTCTTTTTAAGTTCCAAGTTAGCTTCCTTGTAGGATTTGGAAGTAGCATTGAGATAATAAATACTCAGGCTAAATGTAAAGAAAAATAATTTCTTGTTAGATGGTGATTTGAATATAAAGACTCTTACAATATTCCTATAGCAACAACTACATTTATGTTAACATAAGGTCTGAACCTTTTCCTCATTTATCATGTCAGTAGTAGTATTTTGACAATGAACAATGTGCTTCCTACAGTGTGAAGAAGGCATTGTTACTCCAAGGGGAAAAAAAGCTGAAGGAAATTATTCTGTCTATTAATGCTCTACATTTAGTAGTTAAGGATTATGATCCATAAGGCTATATAGCTCACTATGAAGCCTTGTAAAGAATAACTTAAAAAAAATTAATTAACTTGTATGGCATTTCTTAAAAACAATTAAATCATTTTTATAAAATCTTCTGAACTAATAAAATAAGTAAACTCAAATGCTGCCAAGAAAACAGCTGAAAGTACAGGTGGGGTTTTTTTGTTATTTATGGCGACCTCCTTCTAGTAAACAAACACATAACTGCATAATGCAGTTTTCATTTTCTAGTGTGTTCTACTACTTATGGGACAACCTTATGAAATTAGTGTTCTTCATCATCCTGTCTTTATTAGAGAAATTTTGATATGGAGTCTTTTATTGATGTAAGCAGTAAATAATTAATCTGCATACACTGTTTCCTCTGGTTTGCCTGATTTTGTCTTGTATTTTCCTTCTTTATTTTTTCTTTTTTTTTTTATTTCTTTGCCTTAGACCATTCAAAGAAAGGAATAACACTTAAAAAAAATCAGTAGGAGATGACCATGTGTTTCAGAGGACAGGCTGGATTCCTTTTTTTTCCATCCAAGGGTTAAAATATAATATGATGTTAAGTGAATCTTGGCAAAACTTAATCTCAGAATTTAATTTTGCTCATGTAAAATCATTCTGTAGTTTCTATCCTATTCTGTAGACTCCTCTACAGTTTTGTCAATTCTACAATGCAGGATTAAATACCATGTCATCTCTTTGCAGAATAAACTTTTAGTTCAACAGTGTTCTAAATGATCCAATACATGTATACAGCAGTTTAAAATGCCTTTATGAAGCAGGACTCAATACAATCCCTGAGAAAGACTACTCTGGACTTATTCTTTACCAGGTGCTGACTGACTTACCAGAAAATTTCTACTAGCCCTATTTCATAAAGTCTCCAGCACCCTGTCTCACTGTCCTGTCCCAACAGCAAGGAAAGGCCAAGGTACTGAAGATCACTCATTGAAAGTAACTGAGAAATAGCTCTGCTTCATGGTGGCCATGTTTCTATTGAACTTGCTAAAGACTTATGATGTGCAGTCCTGCCTACTTGACAAGGCGATCGAAGTCATAGAATCATAGAATCACAGAATGGCATAGGCTGGAAGGGACCTTAGAGATCATCTGCCCCAATCTCCCTGTTTTGAGCAGGGACGCCACCTCTCTACTAGACCAGGTAACATATGGGGACCGAGTAACATCACTTCAGATCTCCTATAGTCTTTCACTTTTTAAAAGCTTTGCCACTATTGTGAAAACAACATTTCTAAAAAGAAATAAAAGCAAAAAAGAAAATCACTGAACAGAAAAGAGCTATTATGCTTTGTGCAAAAGCACATTAATTATGATCAGATAAAAGGCTCATGAATTCTTCAAGTCCCTCACCACAGAGCAGTCAGCACTGTATTTAATTAGACATTCAGGCACTGAAGATTTGGAGTGAAAGAAACTTAACAGATCTTAGATAATGCAAGCATTGAGTTAATAATCTATACCTACACCATCAGCAATATAAAAGGTAGGATGAGTCCAGGGTTGGAGGCATAACCAAATACCTTCCCAAACCAGGAAGGGAAGTCATGCTCCAGAGTTTCTGATATGACTTCAAACATTCTAGTCTTCCCACTGTTAAACAGAAAAGTTGAAAATATATCACATAAAATATTATGACAACGTAGTAGTATGAATATATGTCATATGTCATATCAAATTTCAGAAAAGGATAATAAATTATATGTAACATTATTTAAAACTTGATACTCTGAAAATAATATTGTTTAAAATAGTATTCAAGTATTTTAAGGGAGAAAATGGACACCAATACTTTTATTTTATGCTGATAGATGTTGCCTGCAGTTACCACTAAGATTACTTCTCAAAGAATCAATGTACCAGATTGTGAACTCCAACCATAGAATGAAGTGCAACTTGTGCTCTGCCAAATCCTGGCAAAAAAAAAAAAATCAAATCTCATCTTTGTGTGACTGACATGCCAAGAATGGTCTGTTTGCAACTGGTTTCTCTTCAGTGCTGTTCAGCCTAAATCTCCCATCTCTCTGCTGTGTATCAATGCTATAGAACTCAGTGTGTTTTAGGAGAGTTTGGTTATTCTTACAGCAATCTGACAACCTTCATGCATAATTACTCCACAGACAGTTTATCTACATAGTATTTTCTCTCTAGACGATTAACATTTTTCTTATAGAAATATTTTAACAGATATTAAAAAGTCCTCACCTGATAATTTTGCTTTTGGCTCTGCCTCATGATACAGAGTTTGAAGGGTTTTTTTGCCTGAACAATATCAGCAAAACGTGTCTTTATATGATTGAGAGTAACTGATAATTTTAATTGATTAAGAGAGTTGTCACCTGATATTCCAGTCATTGAAGTCTCCTGTCACCTCTTTTCACTTCTTGTAAAGCATTTCTGACAACCAGGTCTTCTTCTTTCTTTACTCATTGTTCTAAAAGCTTACCTCTTCCCGTTAATGTGAAGAGTTTGCAAGTAGAAATCTTTTTCAGACAAGTTCTTTCTCTCCCCTTCTCCACGCACCCACAGCAGATGAGAAATTTTGCTCTGTGCTGTCCTAATTTTTCCCCCAACATGTGCAAAGCATATTCTGTTGCAATTTTGCTAATTCTGTCCTGGCTTCCCTACTCCCAGCAGGTCTCTTTTGAGTTGTATATGATATCTGTATTGATGGATTAAAAAAAACCAAACAAAATTAAAGCAGAATAGAAACAAAACAAAAATAAAAGAATCAAAGTTTTCATAGCAGACAAGAGTTGTAGAAAAATACTTTCTTTTTTTAATATAGAGTCATGCACTGCCAGTATTCACCTACTGGCTGCTCAACAGCAACATCACCAATAACCAAGTTAAATGAACTTTCATTAGCTTCAAGCCTTCCTCCATTAAAAGTTACGTTGAAGATTTCACATTGTCCTAGTTTGAACTAAACAAAACCAGTTCTGTTCAGTGATTTATACTTTCCATCTCAGTCTCTTCTAAAAGGCTGCACTTTCTGAAGTTAGCAGCATGTTTTTGCAAACGGTATCTGCTAGTTAACCTGATGTTACTGCCTGAGACTGGTATGCAGAAAGGCTCTTGCTTGTAGAATCATAGAATGGCTTAGGTTGGAAGGGACCTTAGAGATCACCTAATCCAACCTCTCTTCCATGGGCAGGTATACCCTTAACTAGACCAGGTTGCTCAAGGTCTCATCCAACCTGGTCTTGAACACTTCCAGGGAGGGGGCATCCACAACTTCTCTGGACAATTTATTCCAAAGTCTTGCCACACTCAAACTGAAGAATTTTTTCCTAAGATCCAATCTAAATCTATTATCCTTCAACTTAAACCCATTTCCCCTTGTCCTATCACTGGACACTCTTGTAAAAAGTCCATCTCAGCCTTCCTGTAGGTTCCCTTCAGGTATTGGAAGGCAGCTATTAGGTCTCCCTGAAGTCTTCTCTTTTCAAGACTGAACAGTCCCAGTTCCCTTAGCCTATCCTCATAGCAGAGATGCTCCAGTTCCTGGATCATCTTTGAGGGCTTCCTCTGAACTCATTCCAACAAATACATATCCCTCCTGTGCTGGGGACACCAAACTGCATGCAGTATTTGAGGTGAGGTCTCACAAGAGCAGACTAAAGCAGAAGAATCACCTCTCTTGATCTGCTGGACACACTCCTCTGGATGCATCCCAGGATATGGCTGGACTTCTGGTCTGCATGAGCACACTGCTGGCTGATGTTGAGCTTCTTCTCTATCTACACCCTCAAGTCCTTCTCATCAGGGCTACTCTCAACCCATTCTGTGTCCAGTTTGTATTTGTGCTTGCGAGTGGCCTGATCTAGGTGCAGGACCCTGCATTTCAACTTGTTGAAGCTCATGCAGTTTGCACTGGCCCATTTCTCAAGCCTGTCAAGGTCCCTCTGGATGGCATCTCTTCCCTCAAGTGAGTCAACTGCATCACACAGCTTGGTGTCATCGGCAGACTTGCTGAGGATGCACTCAATGCCGTCATCCATGTCGCTGACAAATATGTTGAACAGCACTGGACCCAGAACAAGCACCTGAGGAAATCCACATGTCACTAATCTCCGCGTGGATATTGAGCTCTTGACCAAAATCCGTCAAGTGCGACCATCCAGCCAGTGCCTTATCCATCAAATGGTCCATCCATCAAGTCCAGGTCTCTCCATCTTAGAGACAAGGATGTCAAGTGGGACAGTGTCGAATGCCTTGCATAAGTCCAGGAAAATGACAGCACTTGCTCTTCCCATATCAACTAGAGCCGTAACTGTCATAGAAGGCCACCAAATTAGGTAGGCATGATTTGCCCTTAGTGAAACCATGTTGGCTGTCACCAATCACCTCATTATTTTTCACATGCCTTAGTACAGATACCAGGAGGATCTGCTCCATGATTTTACCTGGCACAGAGGTAAGGCTAACTGGTCTGTAGTTCCCTGAGTTTTCTTTGCTTCATTTTTTAAAAATGGGCGTCATGTTTATCTCTTTCCAATCTGTGGAAACTTCACCAAACTGCCACAACTTCTCAAATATGATGGCTAGTTGCCTAGCAACTTCAGCCACCAGTTCCTTCAGGACCCATGGGTGTATCTCATCAAGTCCCGTGGACTTGTGAATCTTCAGGTTCTCTAGGTGTTCCCAGATCTGATCTGCTCCTACCCTGGGTGGTTCTTCACTCTCCCAGACTCAGCCAATGCCTTCTGTGACTGGAGTGGTGTGGCTCATGTGGTTATCGGTGAAGACTGAAGTAAAAAAGTCGTTGAGTGCTTCAGCCTCATCCATATTCCCAGTTACCAGGTCACATGTATCACTCCGGAGAGGCCTCACATTCTCTCTTGTTTTAATTTTTTCTTTCACATACCTGTGGGAAAACTTTTTTATTATTTCTCATGTCCCTGGACAGATTTGATTCCATCAGGTATTTAGCTTTTCTAATTTGGTTTCTAATTTCACAAGCAGTCTCCTTGTAATCATCCCAGCTTACTAGCCCTTGCTTCCACTCTTTGTGGATTTCCCTATTGTGTTTGATTTTGGCCAGCAGTTCCTTGTTCATGCAGATAGGCTTCCCGGTGGTTTTGCCTAATTTCCTCCTTTTGGGGATGCAGTGCCTTTGAGCTTGGAGGAGATGATCCTTGAAAGTCAACAGCTTTCCTTGGCTCCAAACCCCTCTAGGGCTTTGTCCCATGGTATGCAACCAAGGAGGTTCCTGAGGAGGCCAAAGTCAGCTTTTCTGAAGTCGAGGACTTTGAGCTTGCTGAGCAACCCCTTCTTTGCTGCCTCTAGGATCTCAGACTCCACCATCTCATGGTCACTGCAGCCAAGGCTTCCCATGAGCTTAACACTGCCCACCAGTCCTTCACTGTTGGTGAGAACAAGGTCTAGCAAGGCATCTCTCCTCATTGGTTCCTCTATCACTTGGAGGAGGAAGTTATCATCTATGCATTCCAGGAATCTCCTGGATTGCTTATGCCTTGATGTGTTGTCTCTCAAACTGATACTGGGGTGGTTAAAGTCACCTATGTTGACCAGGTCTTGTGAACAAGCAGTGACTCCTCTCTGTCTAGGAAAGTCCTCATCCACTTTGTCCTCCTGATGAGGTGGTCTGCAGCAGATCCCCATTGTAATGTCCCCTATCCTTCTTTTCAGCCTGGCCTAGAGGCATTTGGTTCTTTCATTATCACTTGCCAGATGTAGCTCTATGTATTCTAGTTGTTGATTGACATAGATGGCAACACCCTATCCTTGTTTTCCCTGTCTGTCCTTCCTGAAGAGCTTATATCCTTCTAATCCAGCACATCAATCGTAGGAGTCATTCCACCATGTCTCCATGATGCTGATTAGATCATAACACTGCAGGCATGCAAGCGTCTTCAGCTCTTCTTGTTTATTGCCCATACTACATGTGTTCACGTAAAGGTATTTGAGCTGGGACCCTGATGAAGTACTTTAATCCCCCAATGAAATAATATACGTATTTCTTTAGTCACTAAGGCCACTACTGGCTCTTGTGTGCCACGCTGGGAGTGCCAGGTGGTAAAAGGGGTCACAAGGAAGTAAAAGGTTGCACCTCCGGGGGGTAATAAACAGGACAGGTGACCAACGAGAGTATTCCATCCCATATACATCATACACAGTATACTGAGGGATCACAGTAAACTGAGGGATCACAAGGGGTTTAGCTCTCTTTTGCCTCTTTCTTCAATGGCCGGCATCCAGGAAGAACTTCACCTGATCTTCTGCCTTCGATCCCGATCCTGAGTTCCTGAATCCAGCTTCCATTTCCAACTCTCCACTATCGCTGAGCCTGGGGCTTCCCCCATGCCTCCTACTTTTCAGCATCGGTGGGAATTGCTATCAGGGGGGAGTCGGGTTTGATATCATATATACATATATATACATATATTTGCATATAGTTATTTATTGTTTATTATTTCATTATTATTTCTGTAATTGTTTCATTAAAGCCATTTTGGTTTTATTTTCTAATCTGTAAGTGTCTCTGCCTCATTTCCTTTCCCTTCCTGCCCGAGAGGGAGAGAGGGGATTAGAGAACTTCTGTCAGTGTTTAGTAGCCGGCCCAGCCCTAACCCTTGACACACATGTTTTTTATGAAGAGCAAAGTATATCTGCATTTGACGAAAAAAAGTTGCTGTAACTACTATGTTTCTCATTTTGAAGGGTTATCAGTGATATCACCGTTTCAGTGATATCCAAACCAATAACTGCAGCTACTCAGATCTGTCTCCAGATATCTCCCTCTGTACTTTCTTTGCTGTGTTTCAAACAAACAGCCTTACTTTGCAGCACTTGCTTTGTTATCATTGCTTCCATAAATTCAAGCAATTTTCTCTCATCAGATTTTTTGGCAATGTCATACAATTCTCCTTCTTAGATGACTGTGATTATTGCAGCTGGCTGGAAACAGTCTCCTGGATATCTTGCCCTTGGCCAAAGCTAAAGTGTTGAGCTCCTTCACAAAGTGCACTGGAGATTATGTATTAAATTGTGTTTTGTTCACAACAG
Organism: Apaloderma vittatum; assembly: GCF_000703405.1. NCBI lineage: Eukaryota > Metazoa > Chordata > Aves > Trogoniformes > Trogonidae > Apaloderma > Apaloderma vittatum. The sequence goes on from NW_009723228.1 coordinate 17,391, forward strand.
TAATGTATTATTTAAACTTTTCATTGGAATGTCTTTTACTATTTCCCGTTCTTGCATTGCTAATACTTTGTTCGTAATGAAAGGCTAAAGTCTTTTTAAAAAAATAATTTCATATATTGACAGTGTACTCTTTAGAGTTGTATGTCATGCTACCTATCAAGTAAAGGTGATGAAAATGGTCCTGTAGTTGCCAGGGAGTGTACACAGAGGAGAAAGCACGGCAACATCTAAACCAGCTTAAATGCAAGGTACATGTTTGCACAGGCAAGGCAGACCTAAATGTTTAGAAAGAAGTAATGAACATAGAGTTCTTGAAGACCTCAGAAAGAGAATCGGCTTCATAGTGGCATTAAGTACATGCATGAAAGTACATGCCAGTTGGTGAGAAGTTAGAAATCCGAGATTACACCACCATATGTTTAGCGCACTACCATGCATTCTGACATGCCCTTCCTACAGGGCATGTGCAAATGTTTCCTGAAAGCCATCACTCTCAAGCCAGCAGACCAAAGATGTGTAAGAAGTCACTGCTCTAATCCTCAATAATAATTTCTGGCTTAATTACAGCAGTAATGGCAATTTTTTTTTCATTACTAAAATTAAGGATTTTCTATACTTCACATTAAAATTTCTAAAGAATTACTCCGTTTTCTAGGATTCCAGCCTCAGAAATTACCCTCAATGAGAAATGTGACACGACTGAACACTCAGCCTGTCAGGTGCTAAACTTATTGTAGAAGCTCTTTTTCATTACTACATCATTCACTGTGATGTGATGAGGCACCCCATTACATCAGTAAAAAAAGATGGATGTAAAATGCAATAAACCTGAAAGGACCACAGTCAAAAGATGGTGGGATGGAGACAATGGTGTACACAGCAGGCAGTGTGGAGAGAAAGAGGATGAAAAGCAGCATGGCCATATAGAAGTTATTGGATCTGGAAGCCTTGAAGACCCTCTCTTGGGGAACATTGCAGCACATCACTGCCCAGCACTGCAGGTACATGGAAGTGTGAAGGCGGAACACGTTGATTGCTGGAAGACATGGAGCATAAAAAGATCCCATCCTAGAAAAGAAGCAAAGAAAAAAAACCCAAACACTTCCTTGTAGGATTTCTGTCTTCCTAGAAATGCCACTCATGCCCTGTGTCAATATGCTTTGCAGACAAACACACTGTGTGCTCAGAAATCAAGGTCATAACGCCATATTTATTTTATTATTTTCTTACTGGCCTTTTCAATCTTGCTTTAAGAAAAATTGGAGGTGTATGGAGAGAATTCTCCATCAGAACTTTTTGTTTCAAAGTTACAAAGCTGTTTTTCCTCTGCAAATTAGATGACCATCTGATGAAATATTATCCACTCTTATTTTGTCTCTTTAGTTTATGTAATGTCTCACCTGTGTTGTATAAAAAAGGAGACCCCTAAAACTAGATATTATGAAGATAATCTAGTTTATTCTTTATTATTTTTCTTAATATATTACACCACTTCAGGAAGGATTTCTTGTTTAATTCATGTTTATTCTACTTTTATTACAATGGTGCTTCATTCCAACACACCATTTCATCAATTCTGCAATTTTTTTTTCCTAATTGTATATGGTTGCATGATTAGGTCACTGAAACAGTTGAGACCATATTATTTTTACCACACCTTGTTTCTTCTGTCATACTGACTGAAAAGCCATTATTTTCACTTGCCTAGCCACATGATACAGAACATAACATGTCGGGAATCTACTTTTTCCAAAATCATTGTCTCGGTTACCAGGGCTGAGCTACTTTTCCTCTGAGGGCCTCATTTTTCCCATTTAAAAATTAGGAGATAAATCTACATCGTTGGAAAGACTTCCAAGTGCAGAAACATCATGACAGATATTAATATCTGTCCTTACTCTTTTCATATATGTTCAATGAAAAAATAAAGGATTCATAGTCTATAGTGGAAGGGAGAGAGCACCTCATGGCCCTCTTCCTTACCCTCATGGAAATCAGTTGCAAAAGACTCCTTAATCTCAACAACTTCAGAATCTGGGTAGCTTATGGCTGTTATCACAATATTTCAGTATAACATTTATTATACAGTAGACAAATTCTTTTCAAAGCTAACAAATACAGAGGAGACTTGCAAATGATTCGCATGCTACTTGCTTTGTGAAAACACAGAAAGTGTTTTCCTAACCACATGGTCTCTCTCTTGTACACAAAAATAAAAGCCTCTTGTATGCTTTCTAGCTCTGTGATAGTGAGAGCTCACCATCTGCACCTAAAACTCTTTTTTTTATTCTGTTCGAGGTGAACACAGGCATGTGCAGTAGAATTTGTAAAGCTCAGATAAAACAGAAAACAATTTATCTTATTTACATACTAATTATAAATGTTGTTTTGACAATGTATCTTTATTATAATTCAGATGACCTTTTTTTTGTACTACTCCGATGTATCTGGTTCAGTTTAGATCTTCAGACATTATTCTGAAAAACTCTACGGCTCTTGTGCCTTAATCAGTCCTACAAATATCAAACAGCATCTAAACATTATCCCAGCCTAGCGATAAGCAACAAGCCGAAGGATGCTGTACCTAAACAGAGACACAAAAGCACGGGTCACTGTCCGTGCCAGAATATGCATATTGGGGTATGGCAGCTTAGAAGTGCACAGTCTGTATATGTAATGAAGTATAAAAATTATAGGTATGCACAGAAGCTTTGCTAGAGAATAATCAGAAATCAGCTCCCTCACCCCATCCTCAACACCTCTTAGAGAATAATTTCCAACCTATCTTGTATCTGTGTTACTTACAGCAGCACAAATATTAGTGTTATCAGTTCTGTATAAAATTGCAAGCCAAGTTTATGCTGCAACCTCATCATTTTGATGAACAACAGCCTAAGAAATGTTTCCTATCCAAAATCAGAAGTCTGAGAGCTGCTTTTCTAAACTGCAGAACAAAATACAGGTGAGCCCCAGCAGCAGGGCAAGACTCTCTCCATACAGCATACCTTCATTATGAGGCTGTAAGTCCTCATCACCAGTGACAGAACTTCCTTCTGAGCAAGACCACGGTGCTGCTATTAGGGCCCTCAGTGCACCCACCTCTCAACAGGTTGTGAAGGCTGCAGGGTATTTGCAGCCTCTTTCTTTGCCATATTTCTGCAGCATTTCTTTGACATGCATGCAACACACAACCTCTGGGCTTTACAGAAATGAGGGCTTGTGCCAACAAAAAAGTCCTATCAGCAAAGTCATATTAAAAGGGAAAAATCAGGCCTTAGCAAGAATTAACTTTGAGAACTCAACAGTGCTTGAGGCAGACAGTTTCTTAGGAAGACTGAGCATCTTGCATGAGGACTTTGCACAATGATATTATTTACCAAAGTCTAAAAATGGGATGAAATACACCTCTTCTAGAGCTAAGGACTAATACTACAACAGTAGCACTTTATATACATTCACAAGCCTGCATGGATAAGTGTATATACATTTGTTTTAAGGCTTTTTTTTTCACAGGACACATGGGAAAGTAGTGGCAAGGTATTCTGAAAAGTTGAAATTCAAAGGAAACGAGTACAGGCCAGATGCTTGCTCTAGCAAGCAGTCAGTCAACAAAAAGGTAAGGTTCATCTATGCAGCTTCTTAGTAGTTGGTCTTACCAGCTCATCACAAAATCCTGATGCATCTGGTCCCATAATCTTAGCCCAGAAGCAATTCTGAAGTGGTCCCACTGGTTGCAGTGTACCAGGGTTTGACATACATTGCATTACACTTCCATCAAACTAAAGCAATGGGACAGGATCAGCACTTCAGAGGAATCTTTCACAGTTAGAGATAAATCATGCCTTCCTGCACATGCAACATGTTTTGCCACACCTACCAGATCATGCCTTGATTAAAGATCAGTCCCAACACATTTCCACTTATATCGAACTCAGAATACGATGGCTGAAAAAAACAATACAGATGCTTTCATTAGGCTTGCAAAAACAGTTTTAGGGTCATTTGTAGTAGATTAAAACTGTCACTTCCAACAGCAGCCTCATAGTAGCACTGTGTTGCAAGGCCTCTTGTTGCATCTTGCCAGTGAATCATAAAACAAATTAATGTGACTCATGGCCAACAGGCAGATGTTAATACAGCTTGCAATATTGTACTGAAAATACTTTTGAGATTTTTTTTTGAGGAACGAAAAATGGAGAATTAAAGATAGTTCTGGATAGTAGGTAAAATTAAAACAACGCTTCATAAATTGT
>NW_009723229.1:0-9668 GCF_000703405.1 Apaloderma vittatum
CAATTGCTTGAAAAGGTCAAAGTCGGCCCTGTTGAAGTCCAGGGTAGCAATTCTGCTTGCTATCCTGTTCCCGCCACACGAGATCCTGAACTCCACCATTTCATGGTCATTGCAACCAAGGCAGCCCACGACTACTGCTTCAACCAGACCTTCCTCAGTTCCCTCAGCCACTCTTCATAAGACATGCTCTCCAGACCCCTAACCAGTTTCATTGTCCTTCTCTGGACCTGCTCAAGCACCTCAGTATCAATTCTTATACTGTGGTGCCCCAAACTGAACAGACTACTCAAGGCACAGCTTCACCAGTGCTGAGTACGGGGCACAATCACTTCCATGCTCCTGCTGGCCACACTATTCCTGGTACAGGCCAGGATGCCATTGGCCTTCTTGGCCACCTGGGCACACTGCTGGCTCATGTTCAACTGGCCACCTACCAACACCCCCAGGTCCCTGGCAGCTCTCCAGCCACACCTCCCGAAGCCTGTAGCCAAGCCTGTAGCACTGCTGGGGGTTGATGTGACCCAAGGGCAGGACCTGGCACTTGGCCTTGTTGAACCTCACACAACTGACCTTAGTCCATTGATCAAACCTGTCCCAATCCCTCTGCAGAGGCTTCCTACCCTCCGGCAGATGTACACTCCCACCCAGCTTGGTGTCATCTGCAAACTTATTATGGGTGCACTTGACCTCCTCAACCAGATCATTGATAGAGACATTACACAAGACTGGCCCCAACACTGAGCCCTGGGAGATGCCGCTTGTGACTGGCTGCCAACTGGATTTAGCTCTGTTCACCACTACTCTTTGGGCTTGGCATCCAGCCAGTTTTTAATCCAGTGAAGAGTACACCTGTCTAAGCCATGAGTCGCCAGCTTATCTAGCAGAATGCTGTGGAGACGGTGTTAAAGGCTTTACTAAAGTCCAGGTAGGAAACATCCACAGCCTTTCCCTCATCCACTAGGCAGGTCACCTGGTCATAGAGGGAGATCAGGTTGGTCAAGCAGCATCTGCCTTTCATGAATCTGTGCTGGCTGGGCCTGATTCCCTGGTTGTCCTGCACATGCCATGTGAGTGCACTCAAGATGAACCACTACATAGTCTTCCTCAGTACTGAGGTCAGGCTGACAGGCCTGTAGTTCCCAGGACCCTCCTTCTGGCTCTTCTTGTAGATGGGTGTCACACAGGCCAGCCTCCAGTCATCTGGGATCTACTCTGTTAAACAGAACTGCTGGTAGATGATGGAGAGTGGCTTGGCAAGCTCCTCTGCCAGCTCCCACAGCACTCTCGGGTGGAACCCGTCCGGCTCCATACGCTTATGAGTGTCCAGGTGGTCAGTGACCACCTTGCTTCTTCCTGCGTTATGGGGGACTTACTCTTCTCTCCATCCCTGTCTTCCAGCTCCAGGGGCTGAATATCCTGAGTATAACTGGTCTCACAATTGAAGACTGAGGCAAAGAAGTCATTAAGTACCTCAGCCTTTTCCTCATCTCTGGTGAAAATGCTGCCCCCCACATCCAATAAATGAGGGAGATTCTCCCTCATTCTCTTTTTGTTGTTAGTGTATTCATAAAAACATTTTTTATTACCTTGTATGACAGTGGCCAGATTGAGTTCTACCTGGGCTTTTGCCTTCCTGATGTTGTCTCGGCATGACCTAACTAGATGCCTGTATTCTACTTGAGTTGCCTGCCCCTTCTTCCAAAGGTGGCAAACTATTCTTTTTTCCCCTGAGTCCCAGCAAAAGCTACCTGCTCAGCCAGGCTGGTCATCTTCCCCACAAGTTTGTCTTACATCACCTGGGGAGAGCCTGCCTGCTCTTGCACCTCTAAGACTTCCTTCTTCAAGAACGTCTAGTCGTCTTCTTGAATTGGACACAATTAGTCTTTTACCTTGCTGGACATCCTTGTATAGGCCCTCCCTTTTGATTCCAGCAATTTTTGTATTGCTTTTCCTAACCACAGGAAAATAGACCTTTTAGAGTCCAAGCCATGACTTGCTACAGTCATGATCTCAATTTGTAGAGCTAGTAAAGCTGTTTCGAAGGCCTTTGCTACTGTGTTAGTTACCTACCTGAAAAATGAAGCTTGGATTTATTGATTCCTCTAGCAACAGTTGAGAAAAGTGATGGTCATTAACTAGAAATGGTGAGCTATAAATGCTCATCTTCGACAGCCTTTAAAGGAAAAAAGAAATCAAACCCAAGGCCTTAACTGATTCCTAGCACTCTCCTCAGTACCTACGTTTTCTGCAAGATACAGTTTGGGAAGTCGAATGCTGATTTCCCCCCAAAGTGAAGAATCACACAAAAATAGGTTGCAGCAGATCTTCCAGAGTTGCATTCAAATGAGCCTCCTTATGTCAGATTCCCTGTCCCTCACATGCACTCCTAAGGTCTGCCATGAACACCACAGTTAGGGGAGCTGGAAGGCTTCTGCTCGAGATGAAAAGACCGGAAGAGTTCTCCGGCATGGCTGGTGCATGTGGCGACCCAGTGCAGGAGACACTCATAAAAACATTTTGCTTTTATTGTTCTGCTCTATTAACACATCCTGCTTTGGCAGAGGGGGTAGACTAAATGATCTTTCGTGGTCTCTTCCAACGCCTAACATTCTGTGATTCTGTAAGATGCACAATGATGTCACAGCATGTTCTGGAAGGATATACCTCCAGGCTCTGCTGTCATAAAACACCAAAACCCTGTCAGGACCAATACACTTCAGGACTGCAAAGTTAAAGCAGACCACCTTCTGCAAACGATAAATAAAATCATAGAATAGCTTGAGTTGGAAGGGACCTTAAATGTCCAACCCCCCTGCGATGGGCAGGCACCTCACACTAGACCAGGTTGCTCAAAGTCTCATCCAGCCTGGCTTCAAACACTTCCAGGGATGAGACACACATATCAGAGAGCAACACATCTACACCATAGCTTGTTTTCTTCAGCTCCCAGCCTGAAAGATCTGTTAACTTCTGGGGCATTTTGACATGAATATGGACTGATGCCCAAATGTACCCCCAGGGATTTTGGAAGAAGGTCTTACACCACTCACTCTATCAGGCCTGTAGGCTCACGATTCCCACTACAAGCCCGGCAAAATCTGCTGTGAGACAAGTCTTCTGCAGGTGGCTTCCACCACAGGAACTCTGTGGGCATAGTACAGGTATCACCCTGCGGCACCAAGGTGCTGCTGCCACTGCTTTACCCCTTATGAGTGGTGATCTTTTCCAGCAGGGCATGGGAATTACTCCATTAGTGAGAAGGAACTAATGGACAGGAGCAGCCAGACACAAGAGTGGGCTGGAGAGGGGTTTCCCAGGGCAGGCACCTCCAACACTGCCAGCAGCACAGTGCCTCAGCTCCCAGCCTCCTCCACCAGACCAAATGTAGCCCCATCAGTGCATCTCTTGTCCCTGGCAGAGTGAGGATGCCAGTGGCACCAAGAAATCTTTTTTCTCCTGATAACTCTTGTCTCAGAAGACAAGAGCAGCTCAAGACAGCTCAGGAACCTCCTTCCCTGTGCTGGAGATGGCTGTGCCTTTGTGAAGGCAGAGCACCACATCACAGATCATCTTATTTCTCTGAGGCCCTGTTGTTCACCGGTTTCTCCCCAAACTGCAGAAATCTGTCTCAAGGAAATGCTGGAGGAGGAGGAGGAGGAGGAGCTGGGACACTTGCTTAAAAAGAACAGGGGAGAGGTTTCACTTTCTCACCTTAAAAAAAAATATTAAAAAATCTATACATTGTTTCTGTGATTGCTCTCCTGATGCAAAAACATGTCCATCCTTCACTAGAAGAGTTAGCACTGCTCTCCTCAGAGATCACATCCCAAAGGGTTTCTGCAGAGAAACAAAACACACTGTGAAGGGGGCATTGCTCTTGTTAATTTAAAATTCTTTTGCTTGACAGTTCACATAACATCCCTTGTTATTCACTTCCTGCTTACTGAATTTGAACAGGCCAAATTGCTCAGTCTTCCACCCAGAATACCCTTTTCACATCTCTGTTAGGCTCCGATTCCTAGAAAGTTCAATAATTGTAGCACAAAGTTCAATAATTGCATCTGGTCCCTTGTTAAACTGACGGCAGAGCTACCAAGAAATTTTATAGGAGTCCCTCTTATTCTAGCAATGTACTGGAATTTAACTCGCTTAAACTAGTGCCTGTAGTTCTGGGGATTTAGTTGATGTGAAGAGTTACTTGCTGCTCAGAAACTCCCTCTCTCTCTGTGAGATTCTCCAGTTGAAACTGGAGGAAAAAATCACATTGTTCTGTGATGAGACACAAAAGACACCCAAGAATGTCCTTCCTTGGGGGTAAGTCTGCTTTTTTTTGACCACATGAAAAAACATGTTGGACATCACCTCCGGGGATGAGGTGGGATTTTATTAGAAGAAATCCATTTTGCCTGAAGACCAGCAGAGATGGCTGCTTCGGTGTAATGTGCTCATCTCTCTGGATCAACAATCACATATAGTGCATAAATATATAGTGCAATCTATAGATACTTCTTTGAATTACATCACTTCAAGTCCACTGGCTGTAAGAGCTGTCCAAGATACAAGAACATGTATATAAAAAAGCCTGTACGTTGCAAAAGGTACCTGAGCTCCTATCCTTCAAGCAACTTGGACACGCTTAACTATGTCCTTTTCAGTTCCCCTAACTCACACTAAGCCCATCAAAACTTGTCCTTTTTTATTATTATTTAAAACTTTTACCCTTAATCCCAAAAAATTGCTGACACAGTCAGAACTTATCAGAGGGGAAAAAATGAGAACATTTTTATTTCTCAAGTTAATGGAAAACAGAGTGTAAATCTTTTGATATTTATCCTTTTGATTACCATCACAGAGTTGTTGTGGATGTCATATTTGGGGCTAGAGAAAAGATAAAAAATGGGTTTAGATGTAATGAGGAGGGGAGACTTTGGGGATTATTTTTTTCTAGAAGTACTGAGACTGATGATTTTGGAATGATCTTTTCTTTGCCTTAGTGACACAACTTTATCCTGAAATGAAAAACTTCCTGCTCACTTCCAAGTAGGGTATTTAAAAGATATATAAATTAACTACTAGAAATGCCTTTCATAACGCATGCTGAAAGCAAAAATCATCTTCATGACTGAAGGAAGCATACTGCTTACTGAGCAAACATGCTAACAAATAAAATAATATTTTGTATTTTAAATCAGTAAAGCACTTTCAGTGGTTTGGCAGTAATGAAATGTCAGCAGTTTAAATTACACAGAGACAAGGTTGTTCCTGTTCATTTCCCAGAAAGGACACAAAGGCTTCATGTTTTATGAACCAGAATTTTAGTGTAAAATCAAAATGGAGGACTTGCAATTATCTAGGCACATTGTACATGACAAAACCCACTAATGCTCTGAATGCTTCCCTCCCCTGTGGCTGTGAACCAGGAACAATTATACAAACAAATAAATATGTAAATAAAGGAAGAAAATGCTAGTAAACCTAAGACCCCTTGTACTAGGGAGATGATCCACCCTTGAGGAATTCTTCTGAGAGAAACCAAAACATCCATCTTACATTTGGGAAGAACCATCCATCAGAGCTTTTTTTTTTTTTTTTGGAAGCATACAAACTCCAACTCAGTAAATGGCGACAGCTCAAAGGAGGAGTTGGTTTCTTGCTAGGTTTTGTTCTTTCCAGACCTCTCAAGTTCAACTGGGTGGCTCAGCACCAGCAGGCATTGCCTTCCAAGGCCTTCACCTCCTGCACAGCTGTAAGCACCTGGAGACAGACGGAGACATTTTCAGTATCTGCTGTTCTGTCAAACTTTGGGTCAAGGAAGGTGAAACCAGTACAAGAAAGATTTAAACTTGGGGGAACAATTCTGGGAAGCTTTCAGCACTCACTCAAGAATGAAGAGAGCAGCTTTGCTGCTGCTTGACATTGGCCCCTGCCCCAAGACAGGGTGTCAGCCAGAAATGGCCCTCACCAAGTGCCACATCTCTGAGAAATGCCATACCGCAGAGAAATCAAAGCTCAGCTCGTGTTCAAATCCTATTCATACTCACATCCTTGGAGTTTGAAAAATCACTTTAATGAGAAATCAAAGTTGAGCTTGATTTTTTCTTTCTTCATCTATATCCTCAGAAACTGTTCTGCTCAGAAGTGCTTCCAGGACTGCCACTGGTTTGCCTTGGTAAAATCACACTTCATGAGGGGAGCAAGTCTGGACAGCTTTTCCCAGTTATGACAAACAAGAGGGCTACCCTGTGGCTCCTTGCCTGTAGCCAGCTCTTGCATTCTCCTGCCAGCAACAGAGGAATTGATCGACGGTGTCCTCAAAGGATTTCTCCAAGGACTCAGCTATCTTCTGAGATTTTCTCCTTTCATTTCACAAAAAGAAAAAAAAGAAAAAAATACACTGAAGGTATAAAAACATTTGATTAGTTGAAATGTTGTGATTCCTTATCTGTACTGGTACCTGGGACACAATACAGTGATTTAACTGCATCCTTCTTTACTCAGATTGTGCACTTGCAAGTGTGCTGTGAGTGCTGTATCAGTGGCATTACTCCATAAAGAGAACCAGTTCTTGGGTGAGGATATAAAAATATTCCAGATACATGTATTTGGAAACACTGACATACCGATACTCTGAAATACAACCAGTCAGACTAAAAACTCTTCTAAACATATACCTCATCTCCACGTCCACTTGGAGCATAGAGCAGTCACTGGGTGAAATCCTTCGAGCCAGGCTATGCAGGAAGTTGGAACAGAAGGGATCACCAGAAAGTACGAATTAAACCTGTGCCCCTAAACTCAGCTGTTCAAAGCAGATACAATCAATCTTTTCTGATGCCCTCCCCCTGGAAGTGTTCAACGTCAGGCTGAACAGGGCTCTGAGCAACCTGGTCTAGTGGAAGGTGTGTCCCTGCCCATGGCAGGGAGGCTGGAACTAGATGATCTCCAAGGTCCCTTCCAACCCAAACCATTCTGTGATACTCCTTGTGCTACTTGTGATACTCCCCTTGCCCACCAATACCAGCTTATCTAGACATCATTACCTGTCTCTCTCCCTGAAACTCTTTACCACCAGCATCTCACTCAAATCCTTTCTAGTATTTTGCCTGGGAGAACTGGGCTGGGGAGAGAGAAGGCTTTTGTAACGGTAATATTAAGGTTATGCCTTGTTAAGGGATAAGAGATGAAATGTTCATTTCAGCTCCTTCCCTGCCCAAGACTTACTTTACACACAATTATGAACTTGGCTTGTATTGCGGTCACAGATCAACAACAAAAAAACCCTGAAGCAACTGGGAGCTTCCCGACAGCCAAGGCTGTCAGCCCCACGTGCGGGTCCAGCCCTGCCCGCAGGCAGGAGTGGGGGAGGCCGTCCGCCCGCAGCCAGCTGGGGCCCGGCCAAGGCAGAGCCGCTTGCCAGGGGCTGCCAGCTCTGACTGGAGTGGCACGACAGGCAGGCACTAATCCCCATGCAGTCTTTGTGCATCTGTGAGATGCCTGCTGCACTCGTGGGTGTCCAAAGAGATGGCTAGTTAGTGTTACAGACACCAGCACCAGCCTAGGTTTTGAAGCACGTGCCCCATTACGCTGTGGTTTCAAGCATCCACGGTGCAGCTCAAGTCGCAAGGCTTTCAGGTTTCAACATTTCCAATTAAAAATGGTACTGGAGGGAAGGTTTACTTCTCACTTCAGACACTGGCAACTGCCACACTTCACCAAGGCCCTGGGGACGGTGTGTCCTGCACTGCGGCCACAGCCTGACCCCTCAGGAGACACACACAAACCCTACAGCTTTGTTCCAACCCAAAACAAAGGGCGACTCAAACTTCCAAAACATCGTTAGCATTTGCTGTTACAATCCAGAGACTCTTGTTTCACAAATGGTGATCAAACATCCTCTTAAATCCCAGAAACTTCTTGGCCTTAAACACTTTGAATTTCAGCTTTGCGAAGAGTCCCCATGGTCCTTAGTGCAAGAGGAACTGATGAGTTCCCGCTTCACTTACTCTGTGTCGTATCCGGTCCTACACGTAACATGTATCACGTAACACACAACAGGAGTGTAATGAAGTGAAAAGCAAACGTTTACAAAAGTGGAAATCAAAATACTGACATTCCTAACAGCAACAGATAAAAACATGGAAGTGTAACAGCAAAACCCAAAGTTCTATATAACAACAAAGCTCAGCAAAGAACGGAAATGGGGTGAGTGCCTACCACCACTCGTGCCTTTTCTATCCCACATAACTCATACTTTCGGGACTGCAAGGTTTCTGAGCCACCTCTCCTGTTTTCCCCACCTATTCTCACAGCCTCTCATAGGACAGAGCCATGGATACTAAGAAAACAGATTTTGCTGCATTAGAGTCACACTGTGAGCATTTTAAAGATAATTAATATTGTACACACTGAAATTACTCCACAACCACAACCTTTTGTTCAGTAAAAATTAACTGTCACAATTTATGCTTAGTTCAGTAATTAGAAAAAGCTGCATTTTCCCCAATGACTGCACAGAGCTACAGAAAAATAGATTAACAGAGCAAATTTATTTTCTGAATGGCATGAATTTTTCATTGTTTCTCACGTTGAGCTGCATTTTCCAATTAGTTTGCCTACTACTGCTGCGGTCTAATTTCCTTAGTATCTTAAGGCTGCTACTACACTTGTGAATTGCTCAAAACTAGATCTTGAACTGAGGAGATGCAGAGCACATGCTGGTGTAATGTGAGAGGTTTGGAACATGCCGCCCGGACCAGGCTGTGCTGCGGACACCGTGGGCAGGGCTCCCCGGAGCTTCGCTGGCAAGCTGAGCCAGAGCTCCCCGGGGTGGCCAGAACAGCCAGGTTGTCACTTCACATCCTCCTCAAGATGGAAAGCGACAGCAAGTTCCTGATACGTAACATTAACTTCGAAGCTCTGTGTGGAATAGGACATCGTATTTTTTCCCACACAGCAACCTGACAACACTTGACACCAAGCTGATTCTAGTACAGCTGCTGACGGTTCTTACAAAGAAAATCTATGTGCCCTGAACTAATTATTATGAAATTTCATGCTTTTATTTTTTCAGGATTAAGGTCTTTTCTTGCATTTTGCATCACCATTCAAATTTAGGAATAAAATGCACGCAAACTGTGATGCATTCTTGACTGCAATATCTCAGCACGTGACAGCATTTGAGCTAACAAAGTACTTGAAAAGCATTATTGCTGATGATGGAATAGCTCCATCTTCTGGAATAAAAGTTATTTTCTTGAGAGCCGTCTTTCTATTTCCAACATAGATCTATATGTGAAAACTTTGATTTCAAAAGCTAATTTGGATATTTTTATGGAGGGAAAGTGAATCTTGGGCAGAAAATGGGAGGAATTTAGGGTAATAAAGTGGTTTCTGATAAACTTTAGGAAGCATTTATTATTTTCTAATGACCCTGAAAACACATGCCCACTGCTCAGTATGCCATATTAAAACCCAACCTAATTATTTAAGAAATAGCTGTAATCTGATTTTGACAAGAATTTAAACTGTTTAAGACAAAACACTCAATACACATACTTTTGTCTTGATTTAGGGTACTTCAAGCTTCATGTTAAAACTCTGTACTTTTACAAAAGCATGTTTGTAGTTAAAACATGGTCGTAATCAGCAAATGACTGAAACTCCTGCTG
>NW_009723229.1:9699-10952 GCF_000703405.1 Apaloderma vittatum
AGAGCCTGAACTATAGGGAAGGGGCTGCAAGTGATCCTTACTGCTATTTATCAAAACACTTAAAATGTATGTTTAAATGAAATGTTTCAAGTTAAGCACATGATGCATTTCAGGCAGGTAATTAGTAATTATTATTCCCATACATAAAATTTAACTTATGGTCAAGTCAGGTGTTCAGCTGGAGAGACCAGAACAAAATGATAATTACAATTCCTGGTTTCACCACTTTTATATATGATGGGCACATTCTACGGCTGCTGCTTGAAAAAAAAAGTTAATGAATTAAGTTCTTATGTATTCACTCACAGAAGAAAAAGAGCATTGAAGCTGTTAGTGATTTACTCACTGCTGCTGCGTAGTATTTCTTGATTTCACATGACGGGTAGAGCCACCAGAAAAATAATGAAAAATTAAACATTTACATCTCCATCTACTTTTGAAATAGCAGTATCTAAAGTTATACACATACTCACAGATACAAAAGAGTGGTAGAAATTTAAATAAACTTGCTTAACAAAACAAAGCAACTGAAGCTTTATTTCTCTATATAGAAAGATGCATCCCTATGTGCATTTTTTTAAGCTACGGAAAGTGAAAAAGCCATGCAGCCCTCACAAGAAATAAATCCTCAGGTGGCAATATATGTACATAAAGTTTCCCCTTTAGTAGATGATTCCTCTCAACAGATGCTTAATGCCATTTAAAAGAGCCAAATTTATGAATACTTCATAGTAGAATGTTCTACTACATTTTTTTTCCAGTACAACAGCAAAACCATCGCATGAACCACCGTATTGCTCGCATCAGTTAAACAAGAGCAAGGAACAAAACTAAAGCAGCTAAACCACATCTGGAAACCAGACTTCTTATGCAAAGTAAGCACAATGAAAGGATATCGAACAAACGAAAAGATTTTTCTTCAAAAGAAATTATCTTTCAAGTTCCTGCAACTTCACGTCTTATATGGCTTTTGAATAGAGGCATTAGTTAAAAGAACTTTCCTACCTATAGTTCCATAGTCAAGTATTGACTGTATTTAAATACAGCAACATACGGACAAATAAAAGTTAAAAATTCAGCATACCGCATTACTTCCTGTAATACAGCATAAAATCCCTTTTTCTAAGGCTACAAAAGACAGATTTACAGTAATATGAGGTACCGGCATTTATGGTCAGAAAAGTAAAGATGGAAAAGAACTATACAGCATTGTCATCAGACATTTCTTTTCTCTTTCCTTCCTTATTTTTTGG
>NW_009723230.1:0-56617 GCF_000703405.1 Apaloderma vittatum
AATTTTTAAAAGGAAAACATGAACACGCTTTAAATGTCATAAAGCTAAACCAAATACCTCTTCTCTTTGACTTCTTCACATCCTCAGATTGCTAGGTATTTAAGTTTTGATTCTTTGTTTTCTAGTTTAAGCTTGTCTAATTGGAACTCATTATGTTTTGCCTCTTTCAGCTGTATCAAAATTTCTGTCCTTGTTAAGGTTCTCCATGGAGATGGGCACCCAGTGATACCACCAAATACGTCACAGATACGTAGTAGCACACCCCTGATAGAAACCCAGTTTCTGGCTCAGTTCTCTGCGCTTTATGGGCATTCTGCAGTCCTAAGAACTCATAATCTCCTGGTGTAAATTCTCACAGATTTTTCTGCACTTAAATGAAGTTTACCTTGAACCAACTTCTGTGCAGCTTTTCATTAATGAATTGAACAGTAAAACAGAGTATGCTTACAATGCTTGCAGAAGATATCAAGGTGAAAAGAGTTGCAGGTCTTGGTGGACACTTTCATAATTTTGATTGATCTCATTAAATTGCAGTACCATCCCAAATTAACAAACTGTAGCTTATTTGAAATCAAAAGTCTCCTTTTAGAAAGGAGAAGTTAAGTACCCAAATTCAGAATGGAGAAGAAGTCAATAACAGTATTGCAAAAAAAGGTTGGGTACAGTCACTTAGAAATTCGCTGTGAAACTATGTTCTATGGATGAAAAACCAAAACTGGGGGTCTAGGTTCTTGCTGCACTTCAGTTGCAACAGAGAGTGAGCTATCTGTCCACTTGTTTCAGATTTAGAAAGAATGTATTTGCAGATTAAGTCATATCAGTGAGTTATGCAAAGGAGCAAATTTTTCATCGTCTATTTTTTTTCTCTGTATCATTTAGTGCATGCACTGACCCATTTAACCCTGTGATGCTACAACCAATATACTGTAACTACATGGTATTTGACTGATCGTTTGTAATGAGGACAACTGTGAAAAATTGTTCAGCATGTATCAGTTGATGATGGGACAAAAACCAAGTTGATTTTGCACAGATAATTTAAGGAAAATCGTAGCAAAGGTTTTAAAATGCATGAATTATAAAACATACGTGTAGGTTCCAGATCTCCATAGGCAGAATCTTGTTTTTGAAGAATAAGCTTTACAACCCCTTCCTCGGAATAGCTTAACACTTGGATAGTTGGCTGGTCCCTGGTTTTGTGCAGCAATGTTCTACAGATGGGGTGTTTGGATCGGACGGAGTAGTTATGTCCATGCAATTTTGATTCTTACTCCCTCACACATCCTGTTGGATGCTCCCCCCTGCCACAGGTGATCAAGGTTAATTGTGCATCTGAAGAGCCCAGAGCTCAGTTTTAGAATACTCTGTCACTCTAAGTTTGATGTTGCCGGGCATAAGAGTTCTGCAGTCTTGCCACATGGCTCATTCTTTACAGCCAAACAAGTAAGGAGTAAGAATAATCTTGTGCCTTTAGTAGTTGAAGGCACCAAGGCAGAGAAATTGAGTCTGAGCTTTTTGAAGATCCCGAGTATATTTTGCAAAAATTATATAAAATTATTGTCCCGAAGACCTGCTCAAATTGAGGCATCTACATTTTTTCATACGTGCTCTTAAAAGCTGGGTCCAGGTGACTATCAAATAGGTAGTCAGACTGCAGGTAGCATTAGTGCACTTAAGTGCATGGCTCACTTTTTCAGGTAATGTTATATCTTTGTTTTGTTACTAGAATATATTTCTGACTAGGAAAACGTTTTATTACAGGTTTTGAAACTGCAAAGTCACTTGCACTGCATGGGGCATACGTTATCCTGGCCTGCAGAAATACGTCGAGAGGCAATGAGGCTGTGCAGCGCATTCTTGGGGAATGGGTAAGTGAATGTACATTGTGTCCAACACTAAGCTGTGGTTTTTTTTCAAGATGTGAAGTCTTTTGTGCAGTACAAGCTGTTAAACAGATATTACATTGCCATGCAAGAATCTAAGGAAGAAGGCGTTTGTCTTACTTTGTAATATCCTGTTCAGTCACTGGTGTATCAGCGACAGAGATTTTTCATTTCATATGGCCCCATTGAAGTGCAAAGCTTGACGTGCTGTTATTCATGTTACATACAGATGCTTTGTAAGGGCAAAAATGTTTGAAAGAACCACTGAGGCGTGTTTCATAGTTCACAGGACAGGATATTTCCAGAACCGAAGTGTGTCACTCACTGAAGGAGAATGTACACAGTCGGATACTAGAGAGAGCCACCGTTTTGCCCATAGCTTTTATGCTCTGAGAGATTTCAGAAAACTGTTCTTATACTTTTCAAACCCGAGAATGTTTCCCTCCGTTTCTTTCCTAGCCCACCAGGCCCAACAGCACTGCCACCAGGCAGCCTATCTTGATGGGATTTTCTTCCTTCCAGTTTCTTGCCTCTTTCTTTCGTTTTTCTTTCATTTCTATATACAAATACAAGCTCTTCTGTAATACCTATTCACTTGTTTCTCTGACTCCTAACTTCCTCCCCCTCTCTTATTTTTTATATAAATAAGATACTTATTAATTTATTCTGTGTTCTTAATTTACTCCTTCCATAATCATGTAGTTGCTGGTAAAGATTGCAGTTTACTTCTGTCTGAGCTTGCTGTGACTGCTGACTTCCAGGAGATAATCTGTTTACACAGACCTATACACTTTACTTGAATAATGGGCCACAGGATCAGATTCTTGGAATTTTCTTTCTTGCTTGATAAAATCAGTGATGAGTGTTTTAGCTTTATTTCCCAAGCTCTGAAAATATTTCAGATGCTCCCAGATGAAATGGGAGCGCACTCAGTAGTATTAATATTTACATATAAATAGTCTACAGATAATTGTAATATTCATTAGCGCAAAACAAACTGTGCTTATTTACAAGTAAGTATTTCCAAATAAGTGATGCTTATAATATTTCCAGTTTTTGTAACCACAAGTTTCTTCAAGGAGCAGTTTTGGATTTAGGCCTTCTTCTGTCACGCAGATGATATTAATGATTTACAGTAAAGGATCCTTCAATACTTCACGTTAAAGCTCTTTTTTTTATTTATTTCACTAGCATGGAATTCCAAGAGAATTTGAACAGGGGCAAGCATAGTGTGTATTGCCTGTTTCAGGAGAACTGAATTTGGTGATACTGGGTCTTTTGAATTTAGTAGTCCCAGTGCAGCTAAATATGGTTATACATACATGATTGTTTTACGTAACTAAAATGAGGCAGTACAGAGTATCTTTTATTTTAAAAAGATCTCAGTGCGCCCTTAATTCTAAGCATATCTCTGAGCACTTTGAAGGCACTGGGAGTTCAGGAGTGCCTGTCTGAATACGTATATTGTCTCACTAAAAGTTAATGAATTGTTAACTGAATGAAGATCACTGAAGGTCAAATTACTTCAGAAACACTATGTTTATTTACTAAGAGTTTTCAAATTCTAATTGTTCAGAAAAGATTCTCATCTGTAAACTGGGTAACTGGAAAACCTTCAATGCGTCTTTGTAATGGCTTTGTTGTTGTTTATTGAGAGGGACTAATTAACTTTGATTATTGCACTAATATTATGGCACTTTGACAGTCCCTCAGATTTATGACTCTGGGAAAATAAACAAATGAAATGCAGGTGCTGGAGCAGAAAGAATAAGTTATTACTGAACTTTAATTACTTGGAGTGTGTAACCAGGAGAGAATTAGTTGATGGATTACAAGATGCTTAGAATTTATATCAAATTGTAAGCAATCTTGAGGAAAACAAACACAAAATCTTGCCCCAAAGTTAGTTACTGAAAACAAAAAGACAAAGATTAATTTGATTGATTGATATCAATATTAAATTGTTGGTGTAAAATACTAATTTTTAGCTTAGAGACGTAACTACAGAGCCAGAAATCGTTAATTGATTATATTTTTTTGCATAAAATGTAAGAGTTTAAGAAAAATATCAGCAACCTCTGCATATCGTTTGGTGAATTCTTGACTGTCCTGCTATAAAGAACTTAAAAGTGTCCACAGTATTTTGTCCCCCTTGTTACTAATGAAAAGAAAATTATTGAAAGAAAATGGATTTACTTTTCAATTTAGAGCTAACTTTTTTTTAAAAAAAAACCCATACAGCTGTTTAGGATGCATCCTTACAAAGCCTCACGGTCATGTTACTTAGGTAATATTTTTGGCAACAGTAGTGTTACCTACTTGTTCTATGTTTCTGGCAAGTTTTCGAGACTAAGGCTCTGGCTGCACTATAATTACTGTCTTTCTCCAATACCCAAAGCGGTGGAACTCTGGCAAATACGTTCCTGCTCTTCAGTTGAATGTCCAAACCCTCTTTCTTCTAATTTACATGAACTATACTTTTGTAACTAAAAAAAATTGAATTCCAGTGTGTTTACATAACTGTATCATGTCGGTAATAAAATTAGCATTTCTATAACAACACGTGTATTACCAAAAGCAGCTTGTATCCTGTGTTGGCTTTTCTGTGGGACAATATGCTCTAGCAGTCAAGGTTTAAATGTTGGACAAAGAATATTTCCTTTTTCATTCTTTTTGTTGTCTTGATACAAAAGATTTGCGCTTACTTTGTAAGACAAAATAATAAAAAATGTGTATTATTTCAAATGTATGTATGTGTAAATGTATATATTCTTTCAAGTTTTGATACGATTATCTAATTGATGGTCTGTATTAATGAAAGCCTGAAATGTATATGGAAAAAAAATGAAATTCTTGAAAAAAAACAAACCCAAAATAACCACCCAAATTAACCACCACAACTGTGAAACCCCAAGAAACCAAAAGGATCCCAAAATCAAAGCTACTGTAATGCAGCATGTAAAAATGAAGTACAGCATATGGAACAGTACTTGGGAAAAACATTCAGCTTGTTCCCTCAGTGACTCAGTTTGCAAGGATGCCATAACCTAAGTGGCTGCAGAAAGACAGGTCCTCTTTGGGCCTGTTTTACCTTCAAGTAAGATAGGCAAAAAAATGAGGTTCTTTCTGATTTCAGTGAAAGCAAAAATAAAGTTCATAAAAAGAAAATGGGACAGCTAAATGGCTTGGAAAAAAATCCAATTGTTAATATTTGGAGAAAACAGGAAGAATAATGGAAGAAAATAAGATTTTTCAGGTTAGCTGCCATTGTTTAAAAAACAAATTCAAGATGATCCTAATAGGCTGTTGGAGACAAATCGAGAAAACTTTGGTTTTAACAATTTATATCTGAAGAGCTGTTTTATAGAGGGTTTGAGCCAATTTCAGTATGAATTACCTGTACAAACTTTCTAATTACTATAGATAACTGACATTTGTTTGCAACCTGCAGTATTTTTTTCATTCTAAACTACAGTGGAATTTTGCTAATACTGCAAATAGAGGGCAATTGCCTCATGTAAAGCATTGTGACAAGTTTTCATGTGACTGTCAAATATAATTTTTATAGAGAGGTATAGTTGATTAGATTGGTACAATCTAATGTCATATATACATAGAGAAAGGAAAAGAAAGTATGTAAAAGAAGCGGATAAAAAGAGAGATCAGTATAGCTTTACATTTGATATCTCAAAAATGAATGTCGTTCATGCATGATGACGTTCAATATCAATTTAAAACTGTTTGATAATTTCTTGCTCGGAAAAGAGGAAATTAGAATTCCAGAGTTATGATTCATTTTAATCAGAAAGAAATTGTCAAACATAAATCTCTCCTTGAGTAGTGAAAAGGCCTGAAAGCAGCCCAGAAAAAATATCAATACTTTGCAAAGGAGGAATGATTGTTCCAATTCGTAGCTTAATTGACTTTAAGGCTTAATGAAAAACACTACAGTGCTGTTTGTACACATAGTTGCTCTGACGAACATGGAAATCTATGCTCCAGGAAGAGAAACTAGGTAATTTATTTTACATTATTATTGATATAATTTTCTAATTGAGTATGAGCAGAGTGTTTGGATAAGACTGCGTAGCTCCAGATGTTAGCGGTATTCTCAAGAAAATACTTAAGAATATGAATGAATAAAATATTTCATAAATCACAGCTTTTCTTGCCAAGAAGCTCTCATTTATTTATTCCTGTCAAATAGTCTTTGAAGTAGATATTAAAAGATAAATTGCAAGTTTAATATTTCATAAAAATGTTTCTTTTGTAATTATTCCTCCGTGCTAAGCCTTACAGCTACATCAAAGATTAGATTAAACTGTAGAAGGAAAATTTAGGTATGGTTTATATGTAGAAACTTAGAAGGTAGAGATGTGACAGGAGAAGAGAGAATGGCTATGAGGAAATATGAACAAAATAAACACGCCTCCTTGCTGTATTCCTTTCCCCCAAAGTATTCTTCGCTAAGGAGTGATTTATATTCTTGCTGATAAGTAACTGAATGAAATTAAAACCCAGTAAGTGAGTCCTTGTATTTCAGTTGCAGTCTCGTAAAGCGCAAAGATGAGAAGCAAACTGGGTAGATTTACGCAGAATACCGGCAACGGTTTTCACATGTTGACTGCGTGTTTCCCCTGCAAGGAAAAGGGGACCCGTTTCCCGCGTAGTGTTTCGTCTCCACTGATGTCCTTGGTTTATGACTTTTTGTGTATGTGTGTGGAATACAGAATAGCTCTGTAAAATATTCCGCTTTGTCTCCTGATACTAATGGATGCTAATCTTGATACAGAATATAAAATTTCTTTTCTGTCTATTGGATGCTAATTTTGTGAGCTTCTTCTGTAAATTGGTCAGGCTATTAGTACAGGGTTTCCATACCAGCACTATGTAAGACTGCATTAGAACCAGCACAATTAATTGTTCTTGGAATTAACTTATGTGAACGATTCAGGGAGAACATCTTGTGATTAGTAGCAGATTTTCATTTATGGAAAAAACTAAGAGATGCATAAAAGGTGCCTTTGGAGATGTGGTAAATAATGAATGAATCAACAGTAAAGAATTAGAGAGTTTCAAAGCAGTGCTAAATAAAAGCTCTTAAAAAGTAATCTCTTCAAAATGGAAGGTACTTCAGAGTATCATACTGGTAGAGCACATGCATTTCTGTGAAAATATTATTTCTGATTCTGTGTTGTTATTTTGTAATAAAGAATTGTATTGTTTCAAAGCATGATGTTCTAAAACTAAATATTATTGTCTGACATGCCATCACAGTGTAATACACAGTTACACACGCCTGCAGTGTAGAGACATATTTCATCTTCCAGTGCTCTGAATAGTGATCATGCTGAAGAATCAAGATAAAAGTAGTTATCCAAACCTTGCTATGGGCAAAAGGCCTTGCAGGAAGAAGTAGTATCTTGTATTAAGCTAACTGGTAATGCAATAAAAAGAATTCTGCGTCAGCTTGTCTCACTTGTAGCCATAGACACTCAAACTGAAGCATTATTGCCGCTGCTGAGTAAAATGCTTTTTTTTCCTTCTTAAGGATGTGATCCAGAGCTTTCTGAAGTGAAGGAATCTTGTAATAAACTGTAATTGCAATGGAATCAGACTTTAATTTACTAGTTGGGAATTGATAGTATAAGCCTTAACCAGTAATGGTGCTAGTAACAACTGATTGAGACCAGTAGGACAGTATGACCAGGCTTTGACCATAATGTTCAGTACATTCCAGTGAGTGCTCTGCTCAGCTGAGACACCTTGAAGTGATGTGTGCTGTGAAGTTAGTTTTCAAATACAGATGTACAGTAAATTGTTGAATAATTTTTAAGCAGTAAAAGCATACTTGCACAGGACTGAGAAAAAATAAATGTAGTACAGTCTGCTTATATGCTGTTACTGTAAGAAGCTGGAAAACAGTTGCTTTTGTATTTCGAAGTCTTTTGATATGTTCTGAGGCAGCAGTTGCTTTCAGGTTGCAGACTTCTATATTTTGGGACAGTCACTATCCACATGGATATGGCTTGACCTGTCAGAGCTATTGGTCTTGTTATCAGTGAGAAATCTGTGATCTTCCAAGTTCTTCTGCCATATTCAGCTCTAAAAAGAGCTGTAAATCAGTGACTGTTGCCAGGGACAAGTGCAAGAGAATTTTTAATGATTTGCAAGTAAATTGGTGTTTAAGCCCTCCCCTCCGAGTTAAAAACATTAAACAGTTTATCCAACATTTACATGGATGAGTTGTTGGGATTTTTTTTATTGTAGTCTGTAAACATATGGCATGAATTTGTTCTTGTTACTGATGCTGAGAAAAAGGAAAGGCAAATATTTATATTACATTCATGTTTTACAGTAAAAACACTGTTAAGTTTGTTTATACAGTTCCGCTGTTACAGTTTTTATGGTTAGTAATGAAACCACTGTAAAACAGAGTCTGAATTATATAGCAGATGTGTTAAGCCTCTACCTTTCAGGGTTGGGCATCCTTCTGAATACTGATATCATTTAATGAGAGAATTGATGTACTGGCTACAGATGAACTGTTTCACATCTACAACTTCATCTGTAGTCAGCTCTGCACTGTTGCTGTACTAAGCATGGAGTTTTATTATCAAGATAAATACACTGATGTTGTAATTATATTTATAAAATATAAAGCCCATCAGTGTGAATGTGTGAGAAGACTGTGTGTGAGTGCAGGAGACTTTAAAGAATTTGGTGGGTGTTTTCCAAGCATTTAGGATACCATATGTCTTATATTTCCAGTAATCAGCGATAAATTACAAATGTTTAATTATTTTGATGTATGTTTTATTTCTCAATATGGTCTTCTCAAATAGTTTTATTCTGGTCAGTTAATAGCTGGGATTCAAACTAAAGTGAATGCAAAATGTGAAAGTGCATAAAAAGAAAAATACTTCTTAAAACTGTGGCTATATTTCAGCTTTTATCTACCTGAAGAGGACTACAGTTGGTCTTTGATCTTTGCTGTACCATAGCCAATGAAAAAAATGTAGCCTGTGTATGTTGACTTAACTTTAGTTTATAGCGTGCAGAGAAGTTTGGTTTTCCTGATACTTTACATATACGAGTGTAACTTGAATTTAACCTTTTTCTGAAGCTTGCTTTCTCAGAATCTGTCTTCTAAAGCTATTTAGTGTTGTTGACATTGAAAACTTACTTTAGTCTAGGTAGGTGCCTTCTTTCATAAACTAAGTTCTGCTGTCACTGGATTTCTGGTTATCAGTTGTGGGAGAGGAGAGGAGGAATTAAAGTGGCTGGATATAGTGTGTTGTTTTTATTTTAACCATCTTCACAATTAATCTGATTGTAACATAAGCTTGTAATATATTCCATTAATGAAGAAGACAAGCTTAGCTTATGGTAAATACAGTACTAAGTGTTTGTAGTGCATTTCATATTTTACATGATTCCCTTTATAATTCTGCTTATCTTTTCATTCTAATTCCCCAAAGGATGTATAAAAGAACCCCTAAAGAGAGTAATTACTGCTCTATTCCTTAACCAAGGCTCCTTTTGCAAAAAGAAATCTGAGCTGCTTTTTAAAGACTGCAGTTTTAAATAAAAATGCAAATAAGCTGCTTTGTAACCGCATTAATTACCCACCTAGCCTCTTATTACCGTGTTTGTATTGTTGGCAAACACTATTTACAGTCATGTGGAAATTACCATTCCTGGGCCGGAGGAAGGCTGTTGTTGGTAGGTTGTGCTTTGGAACCAATTAGAGTGAACCTTGTCTCCAGCGGGGCTCGTGGGAGAAGGCATAGCCTTGCAATGTCAAATAACGGCATTAACTCAGACGGCACAGGCACCGTGTTGTAATTATATTATTGGCCCTCTTTTGCTTCTGCAATGAGTTTCATTCTCTGCATTTTAAAACTAACAGGCAGCGTTGTGTCTCGCTAATGATTTAATATGTACTGTGATAATTTTTTTATGAAAGTCATGGTGAAATCCAGTGAGTCGGGTTTGTCCCCAAATTGGTTCTTTGCTTTGATTTTATAAAAAGTAAACAAACAACTAATGCTTTTGTTCAAGATCTCATAGATTTCCATGTAATTGATTTTTCACAGTACAAACCCAACTTTATTTCATTATCAGAAGTGAACAGGATGGACTATCTGTTTGTGTTAGTTGTAAACAGTATGTTAGCTGGTAATAACTGAGTGGTCGTAGGTCCTTGAACACTTGGAAGAAGCAGAATGCTTCATTGTAAATGTAGTTAGGTGCAATGCACATTTGTTGCTAGCCTAGTATGTGTTCTGTTTTTTTCTAGGGTTTTTGTGCCACCTACTGTAAAATGGCTTTTAGTCCAAAATCAAAAATTAAACCAAAGAAATGTCTCAGCATTCGTGCTTTTGGAGTTATGTTTTCATATCCCAAAGAGTTTGGTTTGATGGGTCATGCAGTCAGCAATGTGAAGAACTGGTTCTTCAAGATGTATTTGTCTTCTTAGGCTTGTCACCAGTCTGTCATTATGTTAAATTAGTCTTTTGAAGTAGCGAAACTTTTCTTGGTCAAGCTTAGTATGGAGAATAAAATGCAGAGAGATTATTTTCTTCCAACTACTGAAACTGTACTGCATGTATCTGCAGTACTGCGACAGTGTCATAATGTTTAAAGGATGCTTGCTGATAATCACAAAATGGTAAACTCTATCAGTTCTACTGTAATAGTGAATATAGTAGAGCAGGAAAATAGCGACTCCAGCTTGGTGTAGTACAGCTCTGCATAATTGTTATATTTTAAAATAAAAGAAAAAACAGAAAAAAAAGATGCTCGTTGCTGGATCGCTTATAGTTTTTTTAGTGACAAAGGGCTAATGTGAGGGCATCAAAAGAAGCACTGACTTGGCTCACGATCCACAATAGCTTATAAAACTGAAGATAATTATCTGGCTTATATGACTAGAGAGCAGCATAAATAACATAAAACAAGAATAGATGGAGTTTAGCGGAGTAGAGAACATGCATAGAAAGTAGACTTGAGAAATGCTCAAAAGGTACTATTAATCTATTAGCTTGTCAATGATATTTCTATATCTTTTGTTACTATGAAGCCAAAGCATCATGTTTTTTGCTTAATTTACTGTACTTTCTGATTTCTACCCAACCTTTAGTCCCTTTTTATCCAGATAATTAGCTTTGGAGGTGGTGAGTTGGGGACAGAAGAGTACTAGACTTTGCTTGATCCCCTGGGCTTCTCTTTAATAGCCTGTTACTTTATCTTTTATCTCACTTTGTGATATGTAGTGCTAGCTGTAAAAAATTGCACTGCTTTCTTTGAGTATCTCCATTTTAGCAATATGTAATCAGAACTATTGTTTATCATGTGTCCAAGGAGAAAGTGGTCCAAGTGGGTTCCAGACTAGTCATAATTCTTTATGTAATTTCTCATACTGATCATTGAAATGTTTACTGTGTTCCAGACATTCTTTTTTTTTGGTATGAATAAGATGATTTATTATCTGCTTGTTTAACTCAGTTGGTTAAAGGCATTAGGGTTAATAGATATGATACCGTTGTGCTCAAAATATATATGATGCTTAGTGTAGTAGGAGGCTCTAAACCTAAGGGATATCAGTGTGCTGCTATTCAAAAGAATGTATATTTATCTTACTCATTAAAAGGTCTATTTCCAAAGCCCACTGCAAATACCGATTTTCTGTTGCCTACAAGTTTTGGATTAGACCCTAAACATCTGTGTGCATGAAGATTGTTTTTAAGGGGCAGAACTTTAGCTGTATATCTGCAGCCATATGTCTACATTTGCAAAAGTTGAGATATCTGCCAAATCTGCCATAATTTATGTTATCTGATGTCAGACATGGAAAGGTGATTGTACTGTCCTGTGCTGTTTTTATTTTTTTTGTGTGTGTGTTTTTAGATTTAATTTATTTTATTTTAAATCTGGACCTGTGTTACTGAGATTTATTAGACCTGTGCTGAGGGAGTGCACACAAGATATAGCTACCCTTTTGTTTTGAAGTGGGGTAATTTAAAAATCTTTGTTTTGCTCCCCTCTTTCATGTCTTCGAAGGAAGCACTTCACGTATGTGCTTTCCCAGTTATGCTAGAGGGGAGAGCATGCATTACTTCTGAATGCAATTTGTCCTGCTAAATATTAATTTTGATTTTTATTTGTGACTTGCCATGTGAGAACTCTGAACCAAAGAGAATTAGATGCAATGTTACCCCTACAGTGAACAGGTAAGCACTCTGTTTTCTAAACAGCAGCTCTCATTCCTTTAATACTACTCTATTGATGAGCAGATGTTCATAATGAAAAATTGCATTGAAAATGCAATCTACATGTTCCAGTTTTGGCACTAAACCGCTATTAATTTGGTCCCAATAAAGACAGTGCATCATTTTGCAGAAGCAGCTTTATTACTCAGTATATAAAAATAAGCAATAGTGTGCTAAAAAATAAGCAATAGTGT
Organism: Apaloderma vittatum; assembly: GCF_000703405.1. NCBI lineage: Eukaryota > Metazoa > Chordata > Aves > Trogoniformes > Trogonidae > Apaloderma > Apaloderma vittatum. The sequence goes on from NW_009723230.1 coordinate 12,352, forward strand.
GCTAAACTTGTTCTTTCCCATATTTCATTTGAGGTCACTGAGATACAGAATTAATTTCAATAATAAACTTTGCTTATCAAATAGAAGTACTGAATTGATGCAATGAAATAAATATTTGGGGTCATTTTTGTTAGTTTGTTTTTACAGGAGCCATGTAAAACAAGCCTTAAACCACCTGTAACTAAATACTTTTGTTGGTTTTTTGAAAGTGTTCTTATCAAAATGGTTCTTATGTCAATTTGGAGTAAAAGAATAAATCAGGATGACTTTACCTTAGACTTTATCCTAGTCTGTGGTACTGCATTCAGCTCTGGGGCACCCAATGTTAAGAGGACATGGACCTGTTGGAGCAAGTCCAGAGGAGAACCACGAAGATGATCGAGAGCTGGAGCACCTCTCGTGTGAAGACAGACTCAGAGAGTTGGGGCTGTTCAGCCTGGAGGAGATGAGGCTCCAGGGAGACCTGATAGCAGCCTAAGGGGCTACAGGAAAGCTGAGGAGGGCAGTGGGTTATGATAACGAAGAGTTATTTGTCTTTGAAGTTCTTAAACACATTATGTTAGATACCTTCAAATGAGATCTTAGATGAGTTTTACAACACAGATTCTTGACAGCATGGTATACTGGCAAAGCATCTCTGATCTAGCTTAGTTATATTGCCAGATGTTCTTTATGAAGATATCATTAAATTGCTAAAAAAAGCTTATAGTTAATAGCCTTTATTTTGCCAAGGTAGAACTGAAATACATCCATCTTCCTAAGACATCAGAGAACCCTTGAGAGTAGGTGGGAAAGGAAGTGCAGGACCCAGTTCAGGGAAAACTTCAGTCTGGACTTGCTCCCAGAGATCTGCTCTGCAGGAGAATGACCTGTATGCTGCCTGCAACCTCAACACAGGACATCAGGAGAATTTAGGGGTGGTGACGCTCTCTGTGCCGGGGTGACATTTATGCTTTGTATGGTCAGGGAGCTTTAAAATTTTACTTGGTTTTACTGTCTTTGAATTTTTAGGAACTGCTCATTAATGTGGTCAAGTTTAATGTTATTGTTACAAACAAAGACATGAATGTATGTAGTCATTTCTAATTAATTTGTGTAATTATGTTTTATAATCTAGGTGTTTGCAAAGCAGAACGTGGTACACCCCATTTACTGTCTGCTGTAGCTAATAAAAAATAATAGAATGAAATAAATCTTGAAACTAACTTTAATTGTAAGTATAGATTAGTTGTAAATTATGTCTTTGTTATGTTTATTTTTAATTCTGCAGTGTTGCAGGTTTGTAGAACATGCCAATTAGTGGAGTTATTCGAAGTAATGATGAGTTAATTACTGTAAATGCTGAATGTTATTTCAGTCACAATTTAAAATATAGTAGAGACTTTTTTTAATGTAGGGCTAGAAATAAAGGGAAAAGGAATTGGTGACAACGATGAGACTGGTCAATGTTATAAGGATTTTTTTTTTCAGCATTCAGAGTGATAATGTAGATAAGATGATTAAAAATACATGAAGAAGTATAACGAGAATAAAATCTCGGTAATACCATTATAAACTTACACATGAATAAGGTAAACCTGTATGTTTAACTAGGTGTTAATGTATACGCTGAGAAAAGGCAATTTGACTGAATTATTGTGAAGCTGAATACTGTTCTTCTAACGCTGCTTATGTTCACTTGGTGAAGCCTCTCTTGCTGTGTAACTCATCTCGTGATTGGTAGCCTTCCATGTCAGTAATGCTTCTCTATTACCTGAGGCAGTCAGTGTTGTCAAATTTGTTTTTGTGAATATGTTTAAAGAGTAGAAAATGCCTCCAGCTTAAAGCAGAGTGTTTTCCTTTCTGATGAACAGTAGTAAATCCTACCATTCTGAAAGCTGTGTAGTATACCTATGAGAAATGAGCTGATTCACGATGTTTCCTTGAGCATGCACACTGTAAGAGATATTAATAGCTTCCTTCAGCAGTGTCCCACTTAGAGTAACTTTGAAATACAATATTTCATTCTGTCCTGGTTAAATTAAGTTTGCATTTTCCTGTGAAATGGCATGAATACCTAGCGAAAATTTGAAGTGTACTATGTGCACTCACACTGCAGGGGGAAAGAGGGTGTATCCAGTGTAGTATTTATCTATTAAATATTTACTTTTCAATCCAGAATTTATTGTCTCCCAGTTGAGTGAATATTTGGTAATGGGTACTGGTGCCATGCACTTCCCTGGTTACCTTTTTTAATAATGAGAGAAATATTAAAATTTCTGGAGTTAGTTCTGGTAACATTAGCGGTAAGTTGGGTTTTTACACGTGGAAGACTTTACTTTATAAAGCAATATCAGAAAAGTGTTCCTCTACTTTTGAAGAATGGTGCGGACATTTAGGTTCATCTGTTTGGTCCTGTTATGACAGAAATCATTACAAGTTTGATAGATTTATTTATAAAGACCTGCTTCAATATTTAAAGTACATCTATTCCAGCATTCCTCATTTCAAGCTCGGCTGTGGATCAAGATGAAAGAAAAATTAAATTGTATATTGAAGAGCTGTTAATTGAACTGCACTGCATTTAGCAAGGGAGCATCAGCTTCAGGCAGTCAATACTACAGAGAATTTTTAATGTACTGTATCACTAGATTGTCAGTTTGTATTGGAGAATGCAAACATACTGCTTTGACTGGCGATAAAGCCCTGGAAACTTTTAAGTGATTGAGGGGAGAAAACGTTATTTTGCTTTTATATGTTGTGACATAGTTGTTGATAGAACCAGGAGCAAAATTTTTTTTAGGTGAATATTATTAGAATATCTTTTTATTAATAAATATTCTGATTGTTAGATACTTATTCTTTAAATGCATAAACATTGTGTACCAGTTTTTTTTTTAATTGGAGCAAAGCAAGTACCACAGAATCCTTGAACAAATTTTACTTTACAATTTGAGCAGCTCTGAAAGTCTCATTTAAAATATTAGTTCTCTCCAGATATAATTCTAAAAAATAACATATCAAAAAGCTTTAGAAATGCTTTAGAAAAATGTTATCTCTCTTTCCTAAGGCAGTGTTAATTTCTTTTGTAGTTAATCTTTTGTGCTGGAATTTAGTACATTTATAGTTAAAGATTCTTTTAACAGCTAAATTATTTAAGCATGTCTTCTGGGATAACATGGTCTGTTTGGTGTTAAGTATGAAATACTTTTTATTTCATTTTCTTCACTGATAAAAGTGAAATAACTAGAGGCATTTGTAGAACCAGAACAGATTTAGGGCTATGGTGTTAGATTAAAGATGTACTATTCTAAGACAGAGCTTGTTAGAGCTGTCACACTTTAGGTTAAGACTCTTCTTACTTTTGGTGGTCCTTACAGGGCCACCTTCAGAAAAACTCTAGTGAATCTGAAACTTGTTATTTTTTTTTATATCAGTCTTTGGATTTTTTCATAAATGTAGTAGGTTTCAAGTAAGTGGTAAACTTAGAAGTGTCATATGTTGCTGGTGCATCTTCTTTTGCAATAGAAAGCTCTTTTTTAGAGTTTAGGTTTAGTGTGACCCATCTTGGTACCTCTGTGGCACCTGATAAGACTGGCTTTTTTTGCCAGCACTCAGATGTACTAGAAGAGAGTTTCATTCCAGTTGTATGCAGAAACACAGTCTTCACTAGTGTGAAAACAGGGATGGCTTCAAAAGACTTAATTTCGCCATGAAGTCTCACTGAAACGGTAAAAGTCTTGTGACTTCAGAACTAAAGTAGAAAAGCAAAATCTACTATGTGTAAGTACCTGACTTTACTGCATTAATCTGGAGTTCTACGGCCAAACTTTCTGCAGACATGACAGCTGTTTAGCAAAGTGAAAGGTATTTAAACAGATTTCATCCCGTAGCTGCTCACCCTGGTAGGCTGATGTTGCTGAAGTTGGTATGGATGTTGCTCATATGCTGGGAGCTTACTGTTGCATTTTTTTGGAAGGATTACAATTATTGAAATTCTAGGCTTAAAAGATGTGTAAGAAAAACCCTACTTCATGTTAGAAGCTATAACTTCAGTATCTAAAATGCTTTCATTCAAGTCAAAATGATTACGCTTTATGAATAGTATTCTGAATATTTGCTTGAAGCAGTCACGTCTTGCAACATGTTCAGTGATTTTGCTACACTTGTCTGTGAGACGGTGTTGGACAATGTGAACACTTAGAGTAATGTTCAAGAACCCTTTACACGGCAACGTGATGTTGAGAGTAATTAAGGATTCTCTGAAGGTCTGGTAAATGCAATAAGTTAGAGGTCAGCTTGAAATCATGCAGAAATGAAATAAAATTACTCAGTTTTGGTTTTAAGTAGGTAAATCTTGTATCTTGGGCATAGTGCACAGTTGTCTCGTATGAGGGCCTAATTCCAAGAACCATTATAACAGAAAAAATGTAGGTTACGTTAGTAAATCCATTAATGCAGTTGAAAAATTTGCTTAGGCAACAAAAAAATGCAGCTGAGATTACCAGCAACATCAGGTCTTCATGATGGTGTTCTGCTTTATTTCTGGAAGAACTGAAACTTTCTGTTGACCTTTCTGTGAAAAAAAGTTAAGTTGGGTGACTTCCCTGTGACTCGATAGTAGTTAAAGTTTAAATGTTAGTAGGCTTCAAGAAGATGTGCATGCAATTTTTTTTTAGACTACCCGTTAATTTGTGTGAGCTCCTAATCTCTAGGCAATCTGATTAAAAAATGGTATGTTACATGCTTCCTTTTGCGCTCTGTAGCTGTGTGAGGCAATATCTTTAAAATGTAAAAAAGCCTGCAAAATGCACAGTCTGATAACAACAACAAATCTAATCTAAAGTGACAACTGGGAGACTTTCCCAGACGTTTTTCTCTTTAATGTAACATGACTTTAAATTGATGCAGCCCCACAGTGATTGAAAAACTCTCAGAGCTTGTCTCCCATGATTACATTCCTGATCTGTACAACTTAATTTTTTAACTCGGTGAATCTCAGTTGTGCGAATGAGCAGTTTCTTTATATTTTGAAAGGGTGAGTTTCATTGATGCAAAAGCAATGGAACTGTAATATTGCCAAAAGTAATATTCCTGATAGCAGTCCTGGTCAGCAACATGGACCCGTTCTTTATCTGAATGATACAGAAGTTATCGGGTGAGTGAGGCATTGTGTTGAGTGCTAGTTTATACTTATATAGTGAATTTAGTGCTAAATTAACACAGAATTAAGCATAGAGAAACTCTGGGAAACCTTAGGCCTTCTAAAAACACACTTGTTAAAGCATTTAAAATCTGCTTAAGGTTCTAGGTATCCTGAAAATCGATTCAGGTTTTTTGAGTTTTATTGAAATAGGCTATCTGTTGTGCACTACCTTAAGCAAACAAACAAAAAGCTTCAGAAACTTTGTTGTGAAACAAGGCACTTCAGATTTAATAATGTACTGAAACAGTATTCAGTTCATTACAGTGAAAAATGTCCCTGATTGATATAATATTTTATAACGGAAAGATACGAAGGATAATATTACAGTATTTTTCATTGATGTTCTGTGGTTGTATCTGGCTGTAGATTGACATTTGGATTTCTGGTTAAAATCTAGGTAAATGATAGTAAGATTTAAATTAACAGAATCACTTATCAAGTGGGAAAGGAGCACAGCTCCTGTACTCAAGATATTTTCTTAATCTCTCTCACTTCTCCAGCGCAGCCTCTAAGCTACTGAGACTGTACAGTGTAAGGTAAATACTGGGGCTCTATCACCCCACATGTGAGGGAAATGGGGCATTCACGGTTGGGAATGTGGGCAAATAATAGTGTCTGGAGGTGAAGGGGAGTAGAGAGGAAGATGGTGGAGGCAGCAAATGTTGCTAGGAGCATGGAAAAAATAGATAAGAAGGTCAAAACACTTATTTGATTCCAGCTGCAATTTTTGTTAAGAGTGTAGTTGGAAAGCCAAAAATCGGTTTGTTAATTTCAAAATCATGTAAATTGTTGAAATTGGGTTTGGTTTGTTTGTTTTTTTTTTACAGTTTTCCTTTTATTTGAGCTTCCTCTTGGTATTTTTGTAGTATATAAGTACATAATTTTTCATTTACCTTTTAAAATGTATACAGTCTGAAGAATGTTATATTTAAAGCAATACTTTATAAAACATATAACTGCTTCAGGGGCTTCCTTCTTGATCTATGTACAGAAAAAAGAGTCATGTGTAAGAAGAAATGTCCTGTGGTCAGTTTCGTAATACAGATTCTAAAAGTCCGTTATTTATTTTTGTATTGCTGCTCTCAAAAGCAGAGAATGGTACCCATGGGCAGGTGCAGTGGTTGGTTGATATCAGTTGGAAATAAAAATAAACAAAAGCCTTTGAAATGTAGTAGCTGTTTTATATCAGTGATGCATCATAGTGTGTTGTACTTATGAGATTATGCCTGACTTATGCCAGGGTAAAACAGTCAGGGTTTCAGAGGACCATGGATTTAATCCATAAAATGGTGGATGACATGCAGGAAAGGTAATAGGCACGACAGATAATCTTTCTGGAAGGAGAAAACAGGGAGGTGAATGTTTTAGTCCTTAGGAATATTTCAGCTGTCTTGATTAAAGATAATAAAGCTCTGGAGTTGCTGGAGGAAAAGAATGGAATAACAATTGTATTAAAATGGTAGATTCATAGAACAGTACAATAGAATGTAAACCAGCTGAAACTAGATTAGCAATTTAGGATACCTAATATTATCCTTTCTGTAAACTGTAGTAACCAAAGATTTGATGCTTTCATTGCTTGAACACAAAACTTAGTTCAATATGTAGATCACAAAATAGCGTGTCTGGTGGTCGTGAGGATGATTTCAATCCTGCTTTCCAATCCTTCCTCCAGTTCAGTTTGCGTAACCTTCTTCTAACAGTATTATTTCACAGTACATCTAAACTTAATTAACAGCTCAGAGCGACCATGGTTTTCTTGCCAAAATATTCAAGTCTTTGGCCAATATAAACATGAATCTAGAGACTTCCTGACAGGCACCCACAAACCCCTTGCAAATTACATATGTGCAAATATATGAGAATGCATATTAGTATTTTAAACTAGACAAGCTACTTCATCTGTTTAGTTGTATAAACCTAGTGTCTATAAGTCTTAAGAAATTTGTTACCAAAGTGAAGTTTTTTTTGTAAGAAAACAGTGAGGACGTTGTCTGGAGAATGATTTTTCAGGTTCACTACATTTTTTTTTAAGATAAAGTAAATATTTAATGTTCCATTGTATTTAATTTGTTTGAGAAATTAAACTGTTTAGTATTTAATTGACTTTTTTCTTTGTGACTTCTGCTTGATTTAAGCATAACTTGTTCTCTTACTTTTCCTGGTTTCTTAAAGGACCATTCTGGTATACTAAAAGCTGGGGAATCAACATTGCATTTCAAGTAGCTGAATCACGTCTCTGGAGAATGATTCAAATTGTGTCCAGTTCAGTTATTCAGGCACTGAAATGGACTCGCCAAGTCCTATATGGAGTAGGAAGGGATTTCTTTTTCTGTCAGTGGTGAATAGCACTGGAATTACTTGCAATTTTACTTTCATTCTCTTTCAGTGCCAACTTTTAGAGAAGGGAAATGGTCAGGGAATTTGAATAATTGAGATTTCTACCTTTAATCATCAAGTTGTGCACACTTAAAAAAGAACAGTCTTGGCAGAGCTGTTTTCTGTGGTGAGTTGGTGCAGATTCTGGTGCACAGACTTTGTCCATCCCCTCTCTCGTCCTCTGTTCAGCAGCCTGTGGGGTTTGCATTTTGAGACCTAACCTAACCCAGCCTTACCAAGGTGACTGTGGTTTTATTTGGATTTGCCCTCCAGGATATTTTTAATTAGATATAAAGGAATGAATACATTACTTTAAATTATTTTGATGAAAGAATTCTTGCGCTGTCATTAACAATGAGTTAAATGAGCTAAAACTTCCCTCTAGTTCTCTATCTTTTGATGAGGAAACAAAGCTGTTCTTTGCATGATTAAGATTTGTGGTATCACGCCTGAAATGAGAAGCCATAATATAAGCTCTATAATTTGTGTAGGTTTTTTTAACTCCTGCATGACCACTCTTCTTCTTGTGACTATTTTTACAGCTGGTTTTGTCATGCTTCTTTTGATTTCAGATGCTAACATCATAAGTTTGTATCTATGCTTTTATTTTTCTTTTATTGCTAAGGAGGCTGATTGATTTTTCAGGCACCTCAAAGAGAGTTGGCCTTGAAAATTCCCAAGGCTCTTTAAAAACTCTAGACCTTGGTTTTTTAGACTGATTAGACGGAATATGAATCTTGGATAGTTAGTAGTGATTAATTGTAGCAGGGTGTGTGAAAACATGTGAAAAACTGTAGGGCAACAAGCTAATCCCTTCAGTCATTTGAAGTGAGTTCAGAAAGCTTATTTCCAGTAGCAGTTGTACAGTACTTTACTGGCATTACAGTATAGCAGCAGTTGTAACAATATATACAGACAGCAGTTAAAGAAACAATAAAGGTTATTTACTCTTTGAGAAAGATGATTATTCCAGTGAAAAAGGAATTAATTTGTGTTAATAGAGCGCTTGGTCAAATCTTGGAATATATTGGTCTGTAACAACAGCGCATTTTGGATTTGACCTCTTCAGTATTTCTAGTCTTCCCTGTTCAATAGCTCCTGCAGAGTTTAGTCTGTGCTGAGAGGCAGGTGCCAAAAAATTATCCCATAGTTTTAATAACTTGAGGCTTTTTAAAAGAAAGGTGTAATCATTTGCCTTATGGATTTTGCTTCGTCTCAGTTTTAGCCTCTGCCTTGCGACCGTGAAAAATCATTAAAGATTGCAAGATTCAGAGTTTTCTTAGAAAAGTTGCAGATGCATTATTACATCCATCATTTTGTGAATGGAAATTGATTTCTGTATCCTAGAGCCCTGGACCCGTCGTGCATCATTTTGAATGGCTATTTTGGAACATGTAGAGCAGAACAACTGAGGTATTATATCTGGGATCAGTGGGTTGTTGACATGGGATGTTTTCCTGTTGGCTTTAGTTCAGTTTTGAACACAATAAAAGCTAACATAATTGGCTTAAACTGTGAGGCTGAAGATGGCAGGTTATTTAAAATATTGGGTAATGTAAACCGTAACGCTAATACCTTAAGAGTAGTAAAGGTGCATATTCTGCTAAATAAACTTCAGTAATTACTTTAGGGGGTTTTCCTCTGCAACATTGTAATTTTTCTATTTTATATTCTTCACAGACTGCTGACCACAGTGACAGTTTTGCTGTTCTTGTATAAAATAACTCACATGTGTGTGCACCTGGTCTTCATTATTGTTACATTGCATATATGGTAATGGCAGAATGGGAAATTTTCTTTTCATTTCTGCTGATGACGCCTTGTTTTAGGTACAGCACTTTACAAATACATTGTTCATTAAGTGTCAGCATCCATTAAGCAATACTAACAGGCAAAAGGACTGTGCAAAACATTCACGTTATTTTTGTAACAAGAAAGTATTTACTATAAAATGGTAAAATCCCTAAAAAAACCAAACAACCCTACTTTTGTTTTGTCAGCAGTATAAACATTCTCGGTTTACCTTACCAAGACAAATATTTTTGCGATTACAAAGCATAAACAAAGAAATTGCAAGAAAATATTTGAAAAATAGTGTTTGTCTGTATAGGGTACTTACTAAACAGAAGAGAAACACTGAGAACTCCACTTTTTAAAAAGATCACTTGCACGTCTTAGTATGCTAAGGCTGATTTAGCAAATATATTTTAGAAAATCTTTGTTCTCACTGATTGTGTTTTTCTTGCAAAGTTTTTTGCTAGAAATGTGTGATTCTGAGAAGTTACTTCCAAACTCACAACTTAGATGTTTGGCTGTTGAACAAAAGTAGTGGCGAGGAGGTTGGTTAAAGACAGGGAAATCATAGAATCATAGAATGGTTTGAGTTGGAAGGGACCTTAGAGATCATCTAGTTGCAAACCTCCTGCCGTGGGCAGGGACACCTCCCACTACACGAGGTTGCTCACAGCCCTGAAAGTAGAGATCTCCAAGGGACGACTGTAGCGTCTGGGTCGGTGCGGGATCTCTGTGGAACGCCGTCTCTTGCAGAGATGATACGGGACTACAGCACCAGAAGCTGGGGAGGTTTTTAGCCTGTGACTTTGTTACCTGTTTCCTGCCGAGATAATGTGATGTGCTTGTGCTAGGATTGCTGAGTGTCACCACGAGATGTCACTATTTTGTTGCATAAAAGTCTATCCAATGGCATGAATATCTGGAAAATAAATTATACAGCCCTAAAGGGTGAAAATGTAGGAATTTAAGGAAGAGAATTCTCCAATGTCTTCAGCTGGAGCACGTGCTACTTAAATACGGACCATGTACTGACATTAACATCACTATTTCAACTTTTCTTAGTGTTCTAGTTTTCTAAGCTGGAAGGACAGTAACAGGTTTTAACTCCCTTATAGGTCAGCAAATATTTGGGTTTGTAGCATGGCAGCTGAGAGAGATAAGTCTTTGTTGTAATCTTATTTAAAAAAAATAGAAGATACCTAAATATCTGTGTCATGTTGCCTTGTGGAGAGTAGAGAACTGAACAACCCAGCTTCCGTCAGTCACACTCCCTGTGGACATGGAGCAATAGTGACATCCTGTGGGAAAGGTTTAAAAAAAAAAGAGACAAACAAAAGCTTACTTCTGTTGTCATCCTGGATTCTGCTTGGATTTATACATGTGATCCCTTTATTTTTTTGAAGCTAGCATCTCAAAAGTAAATTAATATCCATTCTGAACTGTCATTAGACCATCATAGCTCTCCATGCTTTAATTTACACTGTTTTGGGGTATGGAATTATTGATTTGTGTTGATTTGAGTGCTTGTTTTTACTTTATCAGAACAGAAAAATCAGATATATTAATACAGTTTTGAGATTACATGGTTTCCTAATATGATGGGATATTTTGCATGTGTATTTTCTTCTAAAATTAAAGATAACACTTTGATTTTACTATGTATTTAAATGGGGCTCAAGTAATTTATTTAAATTCTTTTAAATATTATTTTTAAATCAAAAACCATGAGACTTCGGCTGCTGAGTAATCTAGGTGCTTCTCATTTCTTCTTTTAATCTTTATTAGCCTTTATTTAAAGCACAGAATGAAAGACTATTTGATAGTTTAAAAAGAGAAGTGTTTACACCCTGTCTTGTAATTCACTGTGAGTCTTAAAATTAGAAATATAAACCAGTTTCTAGGGTTTTTCTCAACACTTTTTTTCTGGTTTAAAAATATATATGGATAAATTACAGCAGTATCCCCATGTGAAAGGATTATTTGCACATCTATTTAAGGTTAGCATCTCTTGTGTGATTGTCGGCATCCTTTGTTGTACGTGCAGAAAAAGGACCAGATGATGAGCGATCCCTTCCAAGATTAACTTTGTACTGGTAGTCATTGAGTGTGAATTTTTAGAAAGTAGCTTTTGGGGATTCTGAAAAAAAAATGGAGGGGAGAAAAAAAAGAGAGTAGGAGTATTATAGTAGCTGGTTGCACATACAGCATCTAGAATAGACTTGGGCTACTGGCAACAAGTGTGATGGAACAGTTGGTGAACAGAAGCATAATTAATAACTATCAGTAGGTAAACTGACACCTCTGATGTTGTCTAAAATTGTATTTATCCAGCATTAATAAAACTGTTAAAGCAGAGATATTGCCCTGTTGTAAAGCAAGTTAAATTATTACTAAAATAATGACTGAAGGAAAGTACTATTTATGTTTTAGCCGAAGAGCACACGAATACCACATATTTGGTGTGTCCGTCCCAACACTTTGCAGTGATAAAACAAATGTGCTAAATGTAATTGTAACCATTTTTCTAGAGAGGTTTAAACATGTCATTAACTTCAAAGAGGTGAGTGGAGGATTCTTCCCACATGCACGTGAAGGTCTATAAAAGTGATTGGCAAGCTTAAATTAAATTTTGAATATTTTTGTGTAATCACTGTTAATTTGGCTTTGCAACCCATTCCTGGCAGATATCTGTGGGAACCAGATGGCTAAGTTGTGTTGACTGGAAGCAGATTTTCAGACGCTTTTTACAGAAGCTCTCTATAATTGATTTGCTGGCAGATTAAGAGTTACTCATGAGATAGGTTTTGTTTTACCTCTCTGTTTAAAAAAAATATACTGTCTTGTGCAGTTGAACTTAAATTTTTGAATTGGCAAATAACAGTTTTGGTGAGGATCCGTTTGTTGGTATAAGAATACTTGAGAAGTTTGAAAATTGAGAATGAGTAGCAGGAGGAATGAGTCAAATTCTATAAGCTTCTGCTCAGATTTATGAAATATTTTTATTGAATTTTCTATTTAAGTTGATAGAATTTCACTTTCTGAAGACTTGAGCTTCTATATTTTGACTGAATAAATGTGATCATTTACTTAATGCGACTCTAATCTTCTCTTGTGGTTTTTTTTTGTTGTTGTTCTGGATTATTTTATCACAGTGGCTTTACTTTCACATATAAACCCAGTTTGAATTATTCTTATTCAAACTCGCATTTGGAAACTTCTGCAGAAGGAAATAGCAAAGCTGAAACTTTTGGGACTTCCTGACTGCTGAAGTTTGCATGGATTTAAGAGCAATTAGTCAGATTAATGAAAGGAAATTAGATACCAAGGTACTGTCTCTGACTCTGGAAGTCCTGAGCTTAAAACTTGTTAGAGAGTAAGAGAGTACCCCAAAGCGGTGTCATATTTTTTATTCTTCCTTAGGCATCAGAGAGCGAGAATTCTGCTTCTGTGAATATATGGGTATAGTCTTTAATTATATATGATATATTTATTTTTGCCTCAGGATCTCTGTCATAGCTTGTGCAGGCAGCATTTGAAAATTCGAGGGACATCATGGCAGCCTGTCTTGTGGCAGGGAAGATGTGTTAGTAACAGGGTGGGTGACTATGTGAGGTCCAGCGAGTTGTTTACTCCCACTTGAACATTCAAGTTGTTCTGTGTTGCAACCAAATTTTCTTCTTCCCCTGTGAATTTAACATTGAAAGCTTATATTAAAAGAATTGGTTTTCTTTTTGGAGAATGACAGAATATTTTTAATTTGTTTCTCATCCAAAATTTTAATTTAAGCTTTAATCACATTCAATAGAAAAACCTTAAAAGAAAACATTTGTTTAAAACAAGATTAATTTTCATTTTCTTTTGTGCTTCATTCCTTCCAGCATGATTGTGTGGGCCAGGCAGTAGTCATGCTATCTTGTCAGGAACCTGTCAAATGTTCATAAAAACATACTAAGCACTTCAAATAATATTAATGTTTAGCAGAAAATAGGTATACTTGTCTATATAGTGTAGCAATGGATGGGCAGAGCTATAACGAATACAGGGGCTGTGGGAAAAAAGGTATTTTTAAAAAAGAATAAATAAAAAAGAACCCAAAATAGTACTCCTGTGAGTACTAATCTGAACTGGCTGCTTTTTGTGATGAAAGACATTCGTGTCTTCTGTAGTTAGAATGAGGGCCCAAGGGTTGCTCCAACTTGAGTGATGAAAGTCTGATAGCTTCTTGTGGCTGGTTAGATGGTAGATGGTAGACCCAGTTCTCTGGTAAATCTGCTGGTTAAGTTTCAAAGGTATTCAAAGTTTCAGTACATTTAGCTTGTGTCTGTCGACTACTTTTTACTTTATTGTAGTTAAAATTAGTCATTCAGAGGTTAACTTCAGTTTTATTGGATTATTTGTTATGAAAGATGACCCTAGATTTCAAAGCTTCATAAACTTTGTTTTTTGTATACGGTTCCCAGCAGCCGTTTAATTTAAAAGCTGACAAGGTCTTGGAGATCTAACTTAAACATTTTTACATTATTTTTAACTTAATTGAAAGTTGTTATACAGTCTTTTTGACCTGGTTGCTGTAAAAAGCTACATTCTTTGGCAAATATTAACCACTGTGTGTGGTCTAAATAGATATTTGGCTAACACGAACTGAGGCTTGCTTTAGTCGAAGACATCTCTTTCCACACATTTCCTAAGCTATAGCGAACACTTTTATTAGTGTTTTCACAAAACACTACAAAATTCCAGTAAAAATAGAGCATGGATCCATTTGCCCACAAAGCATTTAGCATCAAACGTTCCTTTGAATTCTGTTCTTTATTAGAGTGAACATTTTATTGTTCATTTTCAAAACAAAAGATTCTACACTTTTCAAGTAACTTAGTTCATCATGTTTGAGGTAGTGTTTATGGAAAACTTTTTTTTTTTCTTTTTCCCAATATCATGGAGATGGAAAATCTTTCCAAATGTGTAATCTTTATAATATAAAAATTCTCTGTAGAACATGCTAAAGTCATTGACTGGATCAGGAATTGCAGCTGTGCTGAGCACTGATTTTGATGGTTGTAATGTAGGCAGTTCTTTAAGTGAATGCCTTTAGAAAGGTTTGACTCAGGGGAGGAAATTTTATTGGTACTACCTGTATGAAGTAGTGCAATATGGATAGTTGCAATATTAGGAAGAATTCTACATGGTACTATTTATGACTTTTAAGAGAGGATGGGTTTTGTTTTTAAATGTACAAAGGTTCTTGATGTTGCTTATATTTTCTACGGGAATGCAGACAAATTGTTTTTTAGTGTCTTGTGTGTCATCATCTCCAAGCAAATGGGTTTCAGAAACCTTAATTCATAATTTGTTTCAAAGTTGTAGCTATAGATCAAGTTTAAAAACATAATGCTTGTACTCAATGTACTCGATAATTTTTTTTTCTATTTCTTTTCCTAGCATCTTAGGTTGTCGTGGTTTTTATTAGTGTACGTATCTCCTCTCCCCTTTTAGTTCAGCATCTCTTTTGCCTGAGCCATAAAGGCATATTATAGATAACAGAAAAATGTAAGATTCCTGACAATATATGTTGCATTGCAGATTAAAATTTGGCCTTTGGGGCAAAATAACCTTACCCTTGAACTACACCAAATTGCACCACTCCTTGGAGACAGTGCAAAATGCTTTTATTGGTGGCAGTCTGTATTGACTCCTGTCTCCATCTGATGCATCTTTCCATGTCTTTTTTTCCTGTCTCAATAGTCTTTACTGACACAGTTCACCTTCAACTCCTGTATTTTTTTTTATCTGTTAGTCTGGCAAATATTTTATTTACTTTCTCCCTTGTCCTCCCTGTCTGACACACTGAATACTGCTGATGTAAAACTTGCATGTATTTTGAGGTACACAATGATATGTGAGAAGAGGAATGAAGAGATTTTCGTATTAAAATACCCTAAGTCTCTGGCAACAAAATCCATAGTAGAATCACAATTCTTTGGAAGGACTGGTTACAGGGTAGCTTTGGAAATCAGCAGTTTACAGAAATGTTTACCATGAACAGAGCTGCTCAGCAGGAGGCACACGTTTTAGATCTTCTGACTGCATTGTTTTGAAAGGTGTTGAGAAGACAGAGCCCTCATCTGAACTTGCAGTCTAAGCTGCATGAGCGGGTAAATGCAAGGGTGTGGGGCTTTTCCTATAGGGAAATGAGCCTGGGAAGCTCTGTGAAAGAAGTGGGACTTAAAGAGGTATTTAAGCACGGAGAATGAATAGGAAACTCTTGAAGGAGTAGAGACTGACATGAAAGAGTACAGAGGGTCAAGCACAGGGAAGCAAAAACCTATCATGGAATAAGAAAAATACATTGAAAGATGTACAGTGATTGTATAAACAGAATTAGAGCAGAAAATGCAGGAACAAGAAGACTATCCATTTTTCCATGTGTAAAGAAAACTTGATGTGATATTTGAAGATGTATTTTTCTTTCTAGTATTCTCCCTCCTCTCCTTGCCTTCAAGAAGGAAAACAACTTTCACACCTGCCTATCCCTTTCTCCCAGTTTTGGTTTAGTGTCTGGTGTTTATCCCATTTCTAGACTTGTAAATAGGATTTAAAATTTTTAGGCTACCCTTCAATCTATACAGAAAGCACTGGCTTCTCTGGTGAATGCTGTTGCTGAGATAATGTATTGCAATCTTTCTTGAGAGAAATAACACCTGTCAATATCAGCAAGTATTTTTTGTGTCCTGTTTTCTTTAGGTTAGCAAGATAATGGTTGTAATTTAATTTTATCTTCTTATTGGACAATTCCTTTTGACTGCTTACAAACTCTTCTCAACTAGCCCATCAACTGCATTAAATGTTCTTATCTTCCGCTACTGGAGTTTGACATTGAGATGTGCGGTAATCATTCTTGTAGCAGATTGTTATGTCATACTCTTGCCTGAAAATGAATGTGCAGGATTTGGGAACCTTTCTTTTGCTAATATGTAGATGTATTCAATTGAACCTGTCTGTTGAATTTTCTTACAATAGGAATGTTTCTAGTAGCCAAATCAAGGAAGAAAGCTGAACTCATACAATATGAGGTAGTAGTTTATGAAATGGCTCTTTTGTGATTGCTGAAATCAACGGTGTTTTGACAGTGATTTTAGTAAAAACAGAATGGAGATATCCAAGACTGACACTTATGTGCTGTTCTGATTGTAAGATTAAATGAAAAAGGAAAATGTGTGAAGCATTTGACAGTTCATGGTGGAATGTTCTCGATCTGTTTTGGCTCTTTCAGAAATCACAGCACACCAAAAATCTCCTTAAAGGTGGTGGCCTGCAGGTGACTATATGATCTCTGATATTTACCAAAAGAAGAGCGTATCTCATAACTTCTTTACCAAATGTCAAATGAGGAGGATTAGGGAGAGTACAGATGTACTTGAAGGTGTAAGCTGTATTTGTCTGCTTTCTGTTCTTAAAACATATACAGGGTTACAACTTACATACGTTTGTCAAAGTGATTAATGGCTTGTATCTATACATTAGAACTGAGAGTATTAAGATTTATATCTTTTTGTTTTGAAAAGCAACAGCAAGCCCATAAATACATGCTAAATGTACTTCATCTGATGAGCATGTGACTTGTAGTGGACATTTACAGTAAATGACTAAAGAGTTGGGGTTTTTTTAAGCTGTTAGATACACTTTAAAATGTCATAGATGGCATGAGCTGTGTATGTAAAGTTGATTTTTGTATTTGTCAGACATATTAAAAACAGGAAAGGTCTTGCCTTTGTACCTATTTCTTCTTTGCATTCTAAATTGATAAATGCATTACCCGTGACAGGGGAGGTCAGGATAGAAAAATACAGGTAGTGAAGGTCTAAAACTTTTCGTAGTGTTTATTTGCTATGCTTATTCAAGAACCTTAAGAATGACTGATAAGTGATATAGCTTGGTGATGGAAAAATGTTTGAAGTTACAGGGGATTTACAATACCTAAATTAGGTGCTGTGGGAAGCTGTCTGAAGCCTCCCAATGGGAGACAGTATGAAAGAAGTTCATATAATTTTTTTTGCCTTCTAAATAAGGTATTAAATATATTCCAGGACTTGTAGCAATGTTCTAGCTCTGTCTCCTTTAGTAACTTGACTCAGAGAGCACTTCTGAGGTACATCTGCTGGTAGCAAGCTCGACGGTAGCTGACATTGAGCACTGGGTTATCTTCCTTTGGATACAGTGTCCTCTGTCTTCATTACACCTATTTTGGCCCATTTATAGGTTCTCCTTGTTTTTTTATAGATTTTAGTGGTTTTTTTCCCTAATCTGTTGTGTAACAATGGTGAGAAAACTCTTGTCTATTAGAAGGAATAGTGGGTCCTGCGCTGGATTTGAGTTACATCTGAGTGACCTTGCATGCATCAGCACTGTGAAGTCGTGTTCAAGAGCAGATGTACCCATGGCTTAAATCTGCAGTTTGTATAAACATTGATAGGTTCAATGCCCATGTGTATGGGTTTGTGTTTGAGGAGGAAATTGGTGAAACATATGGCCATAACTAGTGTAGAAAACTGATTTTTGAACCTTAAGGATTTTATTTCTGGGATAGATACAAACCTGTTCACAAAAAATATTTGAAGAAGACATGGGAGATTTAATTTACTAGCTGTTCTGCTCAGCCAGCCAAATAATACTGTTTATTTCTATAGCACTCATTCTCAGTAGAAATCCTAGATGACTTTAGCAAGCTTAGGCAATGTCATTTTGTTTGCTTTTCTACTCATTTTTTTTTCTTCTACAGGTTTGTGAAAAATCTTCAAACAAAATGTTTTTCTAAGAAGTTAGTTTAAAGATTTGTTGAAATGTTGTTTTGACAATCTAGCTATTTTTTTTTCCAATTCTGTTGATGGATTTAAGGTATCTGAACTGATGGTGAATGAGCTGTATAAGAATCTTTTAATGATACAAGAGGGTATTGAATGACGGCAGATTTTTTTAGCATCTCTGAACAGTACAAATTGCTAACATCTCTGCATTTCTGTAAGGAGTACCTGCTTAAGGCCCGGTGGGGTTAAGAATGTTGTTTACTCTACTCTTGACTCCTGAAATATAACAATAAAAAAATGATTAAAATTTAAGTAGTCATGAGAGATTTTTGTTATATCTAATTTCCTGAATGCTGGTGTGCATTAAAACTGTAACATTGCATAATACTGTTGTGGTAAGTATTACTGTATTGCCTTTTTTAGCAACCAACAGAAATAAGAACAATAATTTTTTGATAAGTACTCTTGTCCAAATATGCTGAGTTAAAGATTGTTTAGCATTAAGGTTGTGTTAATCGTTTCCTCTGAAGGTTGTATTAGTACTTTTCTCCATAGACCTCTGCTTTGAAGCAGTTAACATACCACAAAAGTCTTTTGCAAGAGAAAATTTGATATCAAGTTTGCAACTTCTGTTTTGAGTAGGTAATGATTTAAGTATATTTCACAAGGAAAGCAAGAAAGAGGCAATCTTTTTCAGTGTTCTTGCTTTCATTGTGGCAGGAAAGAGGTATATATTCTAAAGTTGGCACCTGCTAATATGGTCTAAATGATCTTGGTATTAAAATTATTTTAGTATAACAAGAATATGATACTTTTGAAAATGTACTGCTGTAAATATTCTGTTCAGTATAACTGAATCTGGATTAAACTTATAAAAAATACTATCATCTTGTGTATTCTCACTATGCTAACTAAGAGGCTGCCATCTTAATTTACAGTAAAATGATACAGTATCGTCCCTGCTGTCAGATAAAAAGATTTTTTTAAGAGTAGGTGTTAGCTATGGATTCATATAACAACTGGTACAATTAATATGTGCCCAGCAGAAGTGAAGTTTAAACTGAGAAAAAAATGAGAGGGCAAAGTATTTCAGGGCCGGCGTATTTTAAAAGATAAAATAAACTGGCATATGGTTCCAACATAGCAGCATGTCGTGGCCGTTTTCGTTCCACAGATTCCATTGCAGAGCTTCTCTTAAGCTCCGTTAGTGGTACAAAGTGTGACTGCGTGCAGCGGGGACACACTTCAGGTAGTCTTACATTGAATTGAAGAGGGGCTTGTGTCATGTATTCATAGCAGCGTGGGGCCCAGTGGAGGCTGCAGAACTTGCGTGGGGCCCTGGAAACTTTGGGTGGCTGACTTGCACTGATGTGCTGAGACTTTGCAGTTATTGATTTGAAAACTAGGTTAAAGCTAGCTCAGGAATATGGCTGTACAAACAGAAAGAATTTTTCTTTTTTTTTTCTTTTCTCCTGAATCCAGAGGAAGCAGTGATGGTCGTCTTTCTCTAAGTGACTAGGCTGTTCTATCCGCTGCCTGGTTTAAATGGAATCTAGAAGCACCTGTGATGCCAAAGAGGAGTTTTTCAGGACTTACACTGAGCAGAAAGCTCCAGACTCTCCAGCTTTCATTTGGACACCAGCAGTGGCACGCGTGGTGTTACTGTTATTAGCAGCATCCACTTCCAAGCGCTGAGTGAACTCTGCTAACAGTGATGGATACTGTGCCCGGTACATCTCAAGCCCTAACAGAAAGCTAAGAACTGTCATCGCTACTTAATGCAGGGTCCAAGCAAAGTAGGTTTGGAAGTAAGCTGCTTCGTGTGTACTGTCTTTTAGCTGTACTTTTAATAGTTTATTTCTTTTGAAAGCATTTTTTTTTTCTTTAGAAGACTCGGTATCAAATGCGATCCATTAAGAGTTGGACATTGCAAGGACATCAGGCTAAGGAAAGAGATTTTCTGAATATAGAATCATTGAAAGCACAAGATTTTTTGAGATTCTGTTCCAGGAGAGACAGACACCGACATTTACTGACTCGCATGTTAGTACCTACTTTGCCAGACAAATCAAACCAGTGAAGTTTGTGGCCATATGAAATTCCAGTGTTAAGTTCACATCTTGTAATTTAACAGCATCTAAATATGCCAAATTTGTTTGCATGGCACTTGAAATAAAACTGAAAAATTATTTTGAAATGATGGATTAGATTTTGTTGCCATTTAAGCTATTTCACACTTAGTATTTTTATAAATCTATTTGCATGTTTATCTGAACAATGTGCCTAGATTAATGGAAACTGCTATGGTTTAATTTTTGTATCCATCTTGTGCCCGGCAGAAAAGCTTGTCCTTTGTGCTACTTAAAGGAGACATTAGAATGTCACAAATAGAATTCATTCTCTCGTGCTGTACAAAGATTCTGTAGGAAAAAAGTTTGATCTGAAATTATAAATGTCTCACCTGAAACAACAACCAGAAAATTCTCAGTGACTGCTGACATTTTTGCAGTTTTCATTATTTTTAATAAAAAACCTCATAACGCAAACACACCTGCTTTAAATGGTTCTACTACATGTATGCTGAATATTTACAGCTCAGATTGACCTAATTACTCTTGATGGATAAAATCTTAAGCAAAATTAAGATACAAATGTACTGTAAAAAGGCCTAGAACAATGGTATTAGTTTGAAATACTCATTAACGTAAGATAAAAGACAAAGCCTTTAGAGTCCAGAACACTTCTGAACCCAGAACACCTCTCTGAGGACACACACGGGTAGTTTATTCTGCATTAGTTTCACTGATGGCACATTGTTAAACACAATGAGCTATAAGAAGATATGAAGAAATTTGTATTTTAGCCACTGATTTACAGTACTGCAATGTGAAGATGTTTAACATGAGGATGCCTCCATTCGCAGATACGATAGCGTTATTTAAAATTGATTAGGAGCAATTCACAGCAGCCTGCCAAATTGCTAATGGAAGCTATTTGAATCAATTCTCTCATATAATTTAAATGCCATTTCACTGCATATAGTTTAACCAGGAAAGAATCCCAGTTTGCAGCCAGTAGAATTAATTATTTACTATTCTTTTCATAAATATTTTCTTGATCCAAAAAATGTAAAACCAAAATAAATGCTTATACGAGGAAACTTTTTCGGTGTATGTGTGCTTCAGATGGCTAATTTGAGAAATGCCACGGTATTATTTTTACTTACGTGTGTCAAAAAGCATTTTTATCCACATGTCAGGGTTTTTTCTTACCTGATAGCTTTTTGTGGAGTGTGCATTTAAGGCTAAATTACAAATTGGATTCTGCTGTTAACTGAGGGGCCTATTCAGCAAAAATTATATATAGGCTTTTCTCAGAAGGTCGTGGAATCCATCTTTGCTGAGGTGATGAAGCGGGGAACTCCTTTTGGCCCCAGAATCACTTCTCTCCAGATCTGCCTGGCTGTCCCACGGGGCAGTTGTCTGACGGCAGAGAATTCATTGCTTGAGGTTTGGTGTTTGCTGGAGCACTCTCATCCATCACTGAAAGATTGTCCTATCTATGGGTTAATTTTATTGTTATTTGCTTGAAAATCAATTGAATTAAACTTGAGAACTAATGGTATATTGCCCTGGTTTAAAAATAAACATTCTGGGGGTTGGCTGTTATTGGCTGAGATTCAGCACAGTCAGCACTACGCAGGAAGAATATCTTTTAATTTCATGCTTTGCCCACTCATCTATTGCACTGCCAGTTGCAACCACTGTGGTGCCAAACACGTGAAAATACAGATCGTGCAGAAATATAGAGCAACGTTGATGCTGCAGCACCATAGGAAGTGCATTACAGCGGCTGCTACTCTGCAGATGGAAATAGCGTATTGAAATCCTTTCTGGTTGTCCTTCACTGCTGTCCATTGTGACTTAAGAGTACCCAAGAAGAAACAGCGGTGTCTGCTGCTCCCCCCCCCATATTCCATATTTCATATTTTCTCCTGTTTTTCAATGTCTTTTCTTCACATATGGTGATGGATATTGTAAGGGTTAAAATACGTCTGAAAATTAATCAACCCTCAGTTGGCCTTTCTTCACGGGAGTTGATATGTAAGTTGACCTCAAGGTGTAGTAATAATATATGTCAAAGATATTTAGCAGGCTTTTGCCATGCCTGCCTGTATAGGTATGGTGGGCATATGATTGGACTGATTATGGACCTGAAGGCTCTTCCCCTGCAAAATACGCGTATCAAGTCAAGAAAGGTCAGCCTGCAATAAGGGTATTTAAGAAAGAAATCCTCAGCTGCATTGGCACAGTTGGAAATCTAATAGCTGGTTAAGCAGCAAGGTCTTATAAGTAGTCTGGTGAACACATTTGAAAGACCATAAAATTTCATGAGTGAAAACAGGAGAGAAAAACTTTAATAAGAAAATTTATCAAAAATATGGGAGAATCCTTAGTTCTGGATGCAAATCAAAGGACTTAAATATCAGATATCCGACCTGAAATAGAGGAGTTAGCTAGCAATGTCTACCAGTTGTTACTCCCAAAAAATAGTAGAAAAAGAGCAGGACTATAATATTAATGATTTGGTTGCAGGTTTTTTTTATCATGGGGAAAAAAGCTTTATGGTAATGGGACTGTGCTAGGGGTATTGTTTTGTAGTTTGTTTTTTTAGTATTTTTTCGTTGGTTGGTTTTTTAAATTGATTTCTGCCCCACTCACCCTGGAGATAGTTACTGCATTTGTAACATTAAATGGAGGACAGACAAATGGTCAGGACAAAGGTCACCAAGAGCACAGCAGAAGAAAGTTGGACTGTCCGTCTGGAAGGCATGAATTTTGAACAGGGACTGAGATCTTGTTGGATTTTGTAGAGGGGACCCACTTGTCCCTTAAAAGGGGCAAAGAGGATTGTGCTATATATCCCTTTCTTCTAGGAGACCATGATAGTTTTGTAGAAAAAATAGTTCTTTGACTGTATCCACTGGCATTTTAAGACTAATAAATAATTCTTCACAGTCACTCAATCACTCTCAGTGCAGACTTCAAAAGGTAATTTATTTTGCAGATAGACACCTCTGACAGCACTCTGGAAGCAGTCCTTTCAGACATAACCACTTTCCAGAAACCGAGAATAAAACACCCTGCTCGATCAGGTTTTTATGTGATGAAGCTATTCCTTGATAGAGAAATCTAATCTGTACACTGGGGAGGGAGGAGGGCTCTGCTACTGTCTTTTTTCATTATGGTTTCCTGTCCTGTTAACTAAGGAAAGGGTCAGTAAATGCTCTTGCCCATCTCATTGCTTTGTACACAGGCACTACCTGGGAAAGGAGTAACCTTACATTTGTCCAGCATGTTCACAAACACCTAGTGTACCATGGGATATGTTAACAGAAAATGTTTCCTGAAGTAAACAAAGAAGAGTTAAACATTGTTTTATTGCCCAGAGTTAAGAAATGAAGAAACAGTTAATAGTTTGGGAGGCCGAACCTGGAGGAACTTAGAGATTCTAGGTGTGGGGATGATGGCGAAATATAAAAGATAGAAATTTAGTTAATGGGAGAGAGCTGAGTTAGCAGAGACAGATTTTGGAGAAAAATAAATGACCTAGTTTGGCGTCAAAATGGATCATTTTCATTTTAGCTGCTAGGCATTTAAATGGCAAACTTGACAAAATTGG
Organism: Apaloderma vittatum; assembly: GCF_000703405.1. Taxonomy (NCBI): domain Eukaryota; kingdom Metazoa; phylum Chordata; class Aves; order Trogoniformes; family Trogonidae; genus Apaloderma; species Apaloderma vittatum. Next base: position 36,193 of record NW_009723230.1, read on the forward strand.
CTGTAGATCATACAATCCTTTCTAAAGTCTGTTGGCAGAATATTTTAAGAAGTGCTGTCCATCTTGGGGAAAGTTCTTCAAGGATGTAGGCAAGACCTCTTGTTTTTTGTCTGAAGAAAAAATTCCAGTATTTCTTGGTGATGCAGTGTGAGCAGGACTCTCAGAATGAGCTACTGTGGCACAGCACTTGGGCTCCACATGGTCTTTTGGGCAAGCTTAGGAAAATGTATTAACAAACATAGTGGCAGCTCAACTCTTTTGTAAAATGCAACGTTTTTCTTATTTCTCTTCATATTGCAAAACAGATTACTGCATATAGAGAGATTAAAGCCTTCACTGATACAGTAAAGAGACACTCACATGAATGAAAATAATTTATTTCTATGTATTCTTCTCTTATCCAAGTAAATGAAGTTTAGGGAGATATAGTGCCTTATTTCATCAGGAATTACCATTCCAAAGGGAAAATAAATGGAACAGGAACTCTGTTTCTGAATATCTAAGGTTAAAACTTTGCTTTAACTGAAAATGTAACTCCCTGTTATGGCAGTATTTGATCCACTTGCTGATTCTGAATGCTATCTGGATTACTTAGAAATATGTCTTGCTATTAAAGCATTTTCCTTTTTTCTGTTTCTTATGGTAAATGTGCTATAGAAAGATTTTTATTTTTTTCAAAACTCTTTTTGTAAAGTTTTAAAATAAAATTTACAGCTGGTGAGGAACGTAGCTTTTACATACTGGACCTTATCATCTCAGTAACCAATTTTTTCTTATGTCTTGGAATCTCATTAATTTTTCACAGGCTTGTGATGGATAGTTTTTATTTATTCACGTCTGAGGTTCTGTTGTGTGAAAAGGACTCATTTTATAACATTACATATTCATGGCTTGGGATAGATGGGATAAGGAACTTATTATTAATGTGTCACAGTGGGAAACTTACTCTGGGTTCATTTGCGAATCTTGTTAAATGTGGTGTGGTCAGCAGACAGTACTGAAATTTTTTGATATATTTTATTGGAGAAGGGCAAAGAGGTTCAGTGATGCTTCCTTATCTAAACAGCACAAGTGAGATGATGTCTTTCTAAAAGTGTTCAAAACGCTGTATCAGTAACACACGGATAGAAGCAAAATGTGCCTGAACAACAGTAAAATCACGATGTTGCTTTTTTTTTTTAAAGACTATTTCCAAGTGCCATTTGGGTCTATTTAAATCCAGTTTGCTTAGTTAAATGTTGCTTGTAGAACAGTGAATTGGTATGAGAGAATTTCAAGATATATAACTTGATTTCTAGGAAGTTAAGTTTATCTATAACAACTAATCGTGGACATATTTCACTGAGATTCTTTTGTTAATGCATAGTGCTACCGTGCAAATTTTGAATGTTTACCTGCATTTTTTATAAAAATCAGGAGGCAGTATAGGTATTGAACATAGGCAGCACATAAAATAGAAACTGAAGAAGGAAAGTTTGGTGTAAACTTCTGTTTTAGAGTTCTAGAATTGGATCTGATTTAAAAGTACCAAATATCCTTTTCGTAAGGTCACAAAGCAACTTCAAAGCAGAACATTTTATACTTCTTAAGATTTTAAAGTAGAGACTCTGTCCTCTATGTTTATGTGCTCAAAATTAATTTTTTTTAATTGTTCCCATACTCATTTTCCTAGATACAGAAATAGGCCTAGAGAGTAAGTCTGTATGTTAGCTGTACTTTTGACTCTCAATCATTTATCGCATATTGTTACCTTCGTGCTTAAATATTGTTGGAAATCCAGAATGGGGGGGTTTTGGTTTAGTTTGTTTTTTAAGAGCATATTCTCAAAATTGTGCTGAATTATAATTGCTGTTTTCAAATATTTTATTTAAGCAAAATTAAAATAGATTAAATAACTTTGAGCTACTTAAGCTGTCTGAGCTGACTAGGACAAGAAAATTTATGATGGCTGTATTTTAACTTCACGGAAAATTTTCTTTTAAATGTTAGCTTTATTAGCGATCCTACCGGTAGGTCAATAGTATTATATTGTCATTTATAATACAAGAGCTGGGCAGTCAGAAAACTGTAGTCTATTAAGAGTTTGTGAGCATGTGTGTGTGTGTATACAGTGAAATAATATCTAGTGTAATGTGAAGTGACAGTCAAAATTACAGCTTTTCTCTTGCCGCAAGGGTACTTCTCTGCCAAGTATAGTAATATTGTTGTAGCAGTGTTCAAGGTTGTCAGCAGTTCTTGGTTACTCTGCAGAGAGCCATAACTGTGTGTGGAAGCAAGGAGCTTCCTGTCAAGGGAGATACTATAATTTTGATATATATTTGTTGGTGCCAAACTGCAATTAAATAGGGGGGCGTTGGAAAAGGTTTTATTTAACCAACTCAAATTTGTCGATTAATTAGTTAAAACCAAAAAACCCAAAATGAAATTCTTATCTTTTATGAAGGTAGTTTAAATTATCAATTTATTTGTTATTTGTCTGTGCTCGAAGTAGTGTGTTATTTTTATGAAATAAACTTTATTCATGCTGATGAGTTTAGGATTGCTGAGGTTGTATAGGGCATATTGCTTTTATTTAAAATATTAGCTCTGAGGCTAATTATCTATCGTAAAGATATTTTAAGGGGTAGTTATAGCCTTTAGTTTTTTAAAGGTCAGGATGGAAACTGTTTCTTCTCAAAAGCACATTTTTTTCAAAATGTGTCAGGACTTTGACAAAATATTGTCACAGAAATGTGTATTATCATCCATATTGGAAGCAGTAAAGAATTTCTCCTATTTCCCCACATTGAAAATGATGATAATGGTGTCAGCACTTTTATTCAGTTCAAAAACCATTTTTCTTGATGATTAAATTAAACAAAATGAGGTGGGGGAGAGAGATGCTTTGGAAAACAGCTTTAAAGAACATCAGGAGGTCTCCCCTTTTCCTTCAGCAAAATATTGAGATATGAACACACTTACACAATCTTACTTGCATGATGAAGATTTAGTGATATGCTAATATAACTGGCTGAGTGGTGCCTAAAAGATTGCTTAGCCAAAACCACCAGCAACTTTTACTGAATACTTGCCAAGTGGAGCTGCCGATGCATGTTGTGAGGTACTTTCATACCCTGCCCCTCCACTATCTTCATCCTTGATTTCAGTAGATCTCCGTGGGCTGCAGTGCCTGTGTGTGTCTTGCATCGTAGAATTAAGTGCTACTCAAAGGAAAGCAGAAGCCACAAAAGCAGCACTTTTTTTTCAGATACATCAAGAAAGAGAAAATAGTTCAAAAAAGAAATCACAAATATCTTTTCAGTATTGTTATTTTAACGATAGCTAGAATAAATTTTAACTGCTTTATGTTGAGGAAGTGAAATAGAAAGCAAGAGACTTCTGGTAAATTATTTTTCTTAAAGAAAATCGGGTGCTCAGTGGGGAGCTTGCACAACTGGGTTAAGTCATTCCACAGTTGGCTCAGGCACTCTTGTTATATCCCAAAACACCTTACAAGTGTAACTGTAAATCATCTGCATCTGATTTATAGGAACTGATTATGTGCTGAAGTTTAGAGATATATTGAAGAGCTAAGGTTGTACCTCCAGGTGGCCCACTGAGTAGGCTTCACGAGGAAATGTAAAGTGTAGGAATAACATTTGTTATTGCACTGAGCCTCATCCTTTGCAATAGGGCACATCTCTGACCCCTCCTGTGCAGAGGAGTCATCCCAGTGTGTTGTGATGGCTAACTGGCTGTGAGACGTAGGAAACACACTACGAAGAAAAGTTTTGAAAATTACAGGAAATATCTGTTTTCTGGTGTTTCTCTCTGGCTTCCTACAATGCATTGACCAGTGTTTCTCGTTATCATCACTGAAGTCGTTTATTTTCTTTTCTGGTGGAGGGCCATAAGCCTAGAATGTGGGCATGTTGTCAGAGCCAATTTCCCCACTTTTTACAAATATACCATTTACAGAGGTATCTTATGATTTTATACCTGTCATGTTTTCAGAATTTCCTCAATCTATCCAGCTGTTTGGTTTATGAACATCTAAAGTCTTTGTTTCTAGCTCCTTTGATGTCAATAGAAATTTTGCTATTTTCCTGTGAAGTGTTATCTCTTTGCTACAGAAGCACTGGTGCTCAGGAGGTGACCATACAATATCTGTTTGTATTAAAAAAAAAAAAAGCACATACCAGTCAACACCTCACTCATCATCTTTAACCTGAGTGGACTTAGCATCCGATGTGTGACAAAGCAGTTTACCAAAGGTGAATTCCTTCTGATTTGTATTAATATGTTGGGTCTTCTTTTTAATTGAATAAACATATTGCACTGCAGGACAGATTATATTCATTGTGGCCTTGCTGTTGCAGTTTGAGTTCAGTTACAATTTTCTTTAGCTGATGAAGAAAGCAACATCTGTTCTTGGTTTCCTGCAGCTTTCCTTCTTCAGAAGATGCATTTAAATCCACAATTTGAATTCCTTCTGAAGTAATAGAAAATTAAAAATTTGACCCCTCCTTCAAAGCAGTGGTTACACTGTGACAACAGTGGGCTGAGCTAAATTCAGCTATGTCAGGCAAGAACTATAAAAGTAGATAGATTGCACTCTAAGCTTCACTTTATTGGATATTGTAATTGACATATAGTTGTCATTTATAATCATCTGTCCATTCCTGTGAGTTGGGAGCAGTAAAGTTAATTGTGGCTGCTCATTTGCATTAGTCTCACCTCTGAAGGGTACAGTAACCCATTAATATCATGTCATGATGAATTATCACAAATAACATTGAACATATTGATTAATGATCTCTGAGATTTGTATCTCGTTAAAACATTTTGTTAGCTCTTTAAACTTTTAAGCAGACAGTCAATGTATGTGGGAGAGGTTTAGTGATCGCCCAAGAGGTGATGAAAAGTTATGGCATACATTTTGGGTCACTAATTAAAACTTGTTTAAAAGGCTTCATACTAGTTTTTAAAATGCTTTTTCCTTCTAAAGGTGTAGAGCTTGCAAGCTTTTTAATCACAAGAATTGTCTTCATTGCGTATAAAGATAGCAATTTGTGTTAGAATTGGCAGGATACAAGGAAGAAAAAGAGAGTAATAAGACTTAGAAACTGCCATAATTTCTGTAGTTTGGATTCTATAACAAGAATCATGCTTAGAGTAGTGTCTGCTTTTAGGTGGGTCTTTTTTGATTGTTTTAGGGGGTTTTGTTTGGTTGTGTTTTTAATTTATTTTTTGTTTAAATATAGTTTCCTTCTATTTAAATTTTGGTTTCAAGGCAAGCCTTCCTTTGCTGGTTTAGCTCTTTGAGGTGCTTGAATTTTTCCCTTCCCATTCTTTCTTTATCCATACAGGTATATACATTAGGATGAATGAAATACCAGCCAGTGAGTGGCCAAGTAATTTGAAGTAGCTGGTAATTAAATATTTTACCATTTTGATAATTGCCTGCTTAAATTTCTAGGTATGTCTTAGCTTAGAGACTTTAGAGAGGCAAGGAAATTTATACCATAGTTCAAGAAGGTGACTTGGCAGGACAGGGCTGATTCCTTTGCGTATTCCTTTGCGTTTCGAGAGTTGTGAAATATATCGTATTTTAAATCATTCAGCAATCTTACTGCAAAGGTTTCTTTATCTCCTTCCACATAAAGCTGCTGTATTTGAGTGGGTCCTTTTTTAATTAACAGTAACTCTAGCAAGTCCTAGATCTGTATTCAAGATACTTGTTTCCCTTTCTTCCACCTGCAGTAAGCTGCCAGTGCAGTGATTTGAGGGGAAAGTGCTAATAATAATATGCAGAATATTTTGAGTGAGAGCCGTTTTGTTTTTTTTCAGTCTATCTCATTCTTTTTACACTGGATGAAAACAAGGAGTGAGTCTGGGATTTATGTTTTTGATAGCATCGTCGGTCCCTCTCAAGAGCTAATCCTCACCTTTTTCTAGGAGAAGACTAATGTGAGGATTACAGGAAAAAAAAATCATCCTTTTTAACCTGAAGATGTGATATGGCAAATCTTCACAGGTGTGCCATGACTTCTGCTACTCTGGACGTATACAGTGGCTAATTATATTGCATTGCTTTAACCCAGGCTGGGATTTTTGTATGTGAACTAACACAATCTTAACTTATTTGCTAGCTTTTCTAGCCAACCCCTAAAATCTTCTTTCAGTAATTCCTGAGAGTCCATTTCCCTGGCACACGAGGCTGTAGAGTCAAGGATTATATTCTAGCTATAATTTATGATTAACTAGATTTATGGCTGAGATCCCAAAACAGCCTCAGTGCTGTGGCCTGAGGAATTAAAGACAAAATGGACACTATCATTCTGAATTGTTTGCTTCTCTGGATTTCAGAAAAACTCTTAGATATATTTTGAAAATAAAAACAAACCCCAAATCCAAACAAAATATGATTTGCAGTTGTGAAACAATTTGATTTCATACTAAGGAATTTAGCACTAAAACATATAAAGTCCTAAGCCTGTATAATATTAAGCTATTTAGTTTAAACCTTATTGTTTGTCACCTAAAGCCGACGCAGTGAATAATGCTTATTAGACCCTCCTCTTGCTAATGCAAACCTCCCCCCCCAAAAGTGTGTGTGTGGGGAACACAAGTAGGGTTCATTTTTACCCATGATATTAATCCTTATTCATTTTTAAAACCTGCTAACCGAAATATTTCCATTCAGCTCATTAATCAATTGTGATTTTCATTCCCTTGTTTTGTAAAAGCTGTTGCAATAAATACTTTTTTCACAAAGCGAAAATCTAAGAGATGGATGCAGCAAGCGTAATTAATAGCACCCAGTTACAGAAGATCAGCAAGTTTGTGAGATTCACATGCTGCTTTACCATATGGCTGCCCAGTAGGCGAAAAATTTGATTAATGTTTTGAGGTAGGTTTTTTTCAGCAAATATTACAGCCCCAGATGAGGAATTTTACTTTCTAGTATTGTTAGACTTAACTGAAACAACAGATCTTTTGATTTAAGGCTAAATAATAGTTTGATCTCTTGAAAATTCTACATGCAGAAGAATTACGGTCCTGCTGTATAAAGAGTGGACTCTATAAGGTTTTTATAATTCAGACAATAATGGTTAAAATTTTGATTAATCTTTTTTTTTCGGAAGTTGACAGATTTAAGGTAGCAGTACAAGTGCATGTGTTTTGTAACAAGGATTTCCCCATCAGAAATAAGTTTATGACAAAATTAACTGTTTCATTCTATCTTGTCATGCTGTTTTCCTTTCTACTTCCTTATGTAAAAAGAAATCAAAGCTAAGCAGTGTGCTAATAAACAATCAGAAAGTAATATGTGGTCACTTCAGTAAAACATTGCTGTAAATAATGTTATGTTAGCAAAACCGTACAGTATATTCATTTTGCTTTTAATAACTATTTGTTGTAGTAACTGTAATTAATATTTAGTGTTTTGATTCTGCCCCATGTTTACCTGGGGTGAAAAATATTTACAAAAATGTATCTGAAGACTGTCATGGCTTAGGATCAAGTGCTCTCATGCAAAGATAACACGCAGCGGGAAGTTTTGCTTTTATCACAAATCCTCAGTTTAGTACAAGGAGCATCAGCAGCTGGTAAAGAACAGATTCAGGGTGCTGCGCCGAAATGAAGTGGAGAGCAGCTTTGAATGGAAGTCTTGCTGAGCTTCCAGAATGCTGAAGATAAAGCATTACCTAACACTACTTTGCTACTTCAGTTTCTTCTAATTGCTTCAGGTAATGCTGAGGTTCAGAGTCTGGTGGGATGATGCTAAGGCTGAAAAATGAGAATTCCTGCATTTAAAAAGAAAAACCTTTTTGCAGCATTTACAGTTATATCATCTCAGAAATCAGTCATTGATTGTAAAGCTGTGCCAACACGGAAAATAATTCTGATTGAACCGGCTGCACGTATTCCCAAATCACGAGATCTTGGCACAAAGTGGTTATCTACATTGCGGATTTCAGGGGAAGGAGTGGGAACTCAAGCCCAACAGTGAAATAAAGCTGAGTAAAATTAAAAGCTATCAGTTTTTTCAAACCAAAAATTTTCACCTTTGACAGCTCTAGGCAGTGCATGACAACAGGGTGTCCAGCTGCATTAGTTACTGGTGGTAAATATCAGAGGTACGAAACCAGCTGCGAAATTTTTTTGTGAAAAGCTTAAAATGAAGTGTGGCAGAGGTACTGAAATGATTGTTATTACTTCTGGAGAATACAAATGTCACAACAACTTGTGCTTTAGATTAATAGACAGCTAACAGATGACAAAGCACTGTGACCAAATCCGTACCATTACTATAGAAGAATGGATTAAATTGTTTTATTCTTCTGAGAAAGGACAGTTAATTAAATTGATACAAGCTTCCCAGGCTTGCACTGTTTGAAGATTGCCTTTAGATTTTTTTTTTCCTTAATGTTATCAAATTTATTACAATTTGCACAAAGTGCGAACATCTTTATTAGGGCATTTCCCGTGTATTATCTTTTTTCTTGTCTATATTGGTTATTCTCTTGTCAGTGATTTATTTCTAATAAGAACACATTTTATGCTATAAATTTATGTAAAATGTGCCAGTGTTTCCCTTAACCTGTGACTAAACTATATGCTGATGTTAAGATATTCTATTATACGCTCATCAGAATGTGGAGTTGTTGATATTTTATTATTTAATTTTCTTTTTTCTTAGTTTTGATTCAGTTATTAAGAAATAAGCAGAGTTTTCAAATATTTTAATAGTAGGACTGAATTTTTAATTGATTATATCTGCAGAAGAAGGTCGTTTGAAGCTGCTTGAACTGTGTGATTAAATTAAAGCATCAGATGCAATTATTACTCAATGTGGAAGCATGGGGGGTGTTGGAGTTGTTATTGTAAGTGTCACAATTTGCTTGGATTTTTAATTCCGTAAATAAAGGGAAGCATTGACTCTGGTCTGTGACGGCCATTTCCTGTCAATGTTCATATTTTTAACTGTTTCAGAGTTGCTGTTGTGCTTTAAATCTGTCAGGAAGGTCTGTAAGGGATTGTCTATACGGTGAGGCTGTAGAGTGGTCACTCTGAAAAGCTCCTTAGTGTAGTACTTTGAATTTTAAATCACACACATAATTCAAAGGTAATCTAACTTTCAGTGTTGGACTTAAGTCCATTCAGTTAAATGGAGAAAAATGACTGACATAAGGAATGAGTTATTGATTTGTTGTAAGAAAATGACTTCTGTAATATAGGAAGTATGGTAAAAGGAACAGCTTAATTATTTAGGGGGCACCGTTGAAAAAAGTGCTTTTGCAGCATTGCAAATTATCTAAATAGGAGTTGAACAACTCGTTTTTTTAATAATTCTTTCTTAAAGACAGATTGTAGTGGTTTCTTTTTTTCCTTGTAAGATGGAGCTCATCTGGTTCTTTAAAATATTTTTGTGTTTATGCAGTCCAGACAGAAAAGCAGGCAACAAAACAATCTTCTTAAGGCACAGCAGCTTTTAACTGGTCTTTCCCAGTTACTTGCATTTGTGGCTGTGCTTTGTGGAATCTTGATGTCTGAGAGCTGGACAAAAAAGAAACATGCACAGAAAGTTATTCTGAAGCCCTTGTTTTTAGTAGGTGACATGAACTTCTAAAATGTGAATTTATCAAATATATGTGTCAGCTTATATCTGTACAAGGAAGTTTTTTAAAATATGGTATTTGATGATTTATAAAATATCAGATAAGATATTTGCTTTGGCTTTTTCTGTATGTTTTTTTTCTTTTGATTTAGTGCTATCCTTTGCAGAAGGACTACAGTATCATGTTATTTTGACTGCTGCTCACAAATTTTGGCAGCATCTCAGATAAACAGAATATTCGTGGTTAATTGGTTGAAGATGTTCAACAATTATAATTATATTAAAACTGTAATGCCTTTGAACATTTGCCCACTGCAGGCTGCTAATACGTGCTAACTTAAATTTCTGTCTTTATGACTGGAGCTAGCTTCTAGCTGGTTTTATTGGAAGTATCTGTGCGGAGTTTAAAAAGCAGATGTATTAAAGCACATCCTAGTAACACCAGTCTGTTTAAGAGTTTGCCACTGTGTTCAATATATGGGTCCTGGTTTTTAGAAATTTATAAATCGTGACATTTCCTGGCGTGCTGAAATTAGGTATCTAAACTTTCAGAACTATTAGAAAGAAATAGGAGTCAGTATTATTTATATTAAGTAAATTTTCAGGAGTGCTAGTTTGCCTTTCTATCACAGACCTTCGAATGAAGTATTGGAAGCTTCTCCACTTTGGGTGTTTTAAGTCCAAAACATGGTTTATATTTGCTACTGCACTTTAAGGGAATGGAAACAGATTGAATATATAGTGAATATAGAAGAAGCTAGACGTTAAATTTGCAGAATGCTAATGGAATTATGGGTGTGGTGGATTTTCAGTGCATAATTCCCTATTTTTGCTTGGTTATTCTGAAACTTTCGAAGTCACAACTTGGTCTTGCTCAAGAGTTGTTAGCTGTTATTATTATACAGTAGGTAAACAGGCTGTGGCTTAAAAGCTTTGGCACTTGATTACCTGAAGAATCACCATTATTTTGTGTGGATGATACCCTGCAGCTCTAAAAAATAGAGGCAATTATGCTTGCAGCCCCTTGTTTTAATTGAGTGAAGCATAATGACTTCTCTTCTGTAATGCTCCGTGGGCTCAAAGCTGCGCACAAGCGGCTCCCCAGGGACCTGCAGCGTAGCCTTGCCCAAGCACATGGGTTTTTTTGGAAAGTAGCTGAATGGAGGGGTCGGCCAGAGGCTGAAGCTGGCACAGCAGGAAACATGAAGCAGTACCAGCTCTGTCACTGGTGATGCAATCAGCCTGCTTTCTGTGCACTTCCAGTGGTTTGTCTCTTGTGCTGGCTGGTGTTGAGCTCCAATCTTGGCTTTCTCCACTCCTTTCCTTCTAACGGTTTTCCACCTCCATAGCTGCCCTCCATCTGTCTCTGTTCTATTATGAAGAGGTCTCTCTGTTTATATGTTCACATGCTAAACATTTTCTTATCTTTTGCCTGTATTTTTTAAAAGAAAAATTAGATTTGGAGAGATTTATTGCATGAGCTTCTTGTTTGTGTTTCTATCCTCAGAGAGCCTGCAGTTTGTCCCTTCAAAAACAAATTAATTTAATGCAGTGATTTAATCTTTCTGTTCCTGATTTTCCATATCTTTAAAACAAATTTGCACTTGCTCATGGTGCTGGTAAAGTGCTTTGAAAAATACTTTAAGAAAAAAATGAAGAAAAACCTAAAAACCTATTTAACTGCAGTATAGCATACTGAATAAAATAAACAGTGGGTTGTTCTTAGTTTTATTTAGGTTAACTAGGATCTCTTAAGATCTAGACTTCAATCCCTGTAGTTTGAGATGTGTTTGCCTTGAGATGTGTTTGCCTTGGGAAGGCAGGCGCTTGCTTTTGCTGGGCAGAAGGGTTCAAGATCATCCTACCAAGTGGGGGCTGCACACGTGGGAAGCCCACTGAGCCCAGCGGAACAGTACCCAACTGCAACAAAGTGCCCCAAGTAGAGAAATGCTGGGTAAAGGCACCAGAAGAACAACTGAGTTGTGACCTCTTTGTGGATGTGAGAGACTTGTGAGGAAAACCCACACCTTGCAGTGGGGTGAGACCGAGAAAACTGTGGCAGGACTGGTGAGGTCTATGATGGAAATGGAGAATAATTCCTGTGGAGTGACATCCCTGGGAACAGTAAGTGGTTTTGAGGGGAAAACTGTTGATGGTGAGCTATGATGAAGGCCACCAAATCCCACTGACTGACTCCTTCTCAATTGACCAAATCTGCCTCTGTTTTGGTAGAGTCAATTTTAATGGCATTAAGCACTCATGAGTTAGTTACTTTTTTGAAAATTGGCCTCTCAGTCTTGAAGGAAGTCAAACTTGTAACTCTCCTCTTAACTTTTTGCTCTCCAAAGCAAAAACTGAGCCTCTTTTGCAGAACTGAAATGATGAATTGGGGAGGATGCTAGGGGAGACAGACAGAATGAGCAGTTAACTCATTATCTTTTTTTAATTATTCAGGTCCTGATTTTGCAAAAGGGTGGAATAACGTATCTATTGGTAGAACTGTAAGACACAAAAGCTATGGGAATATCTCCCTAGGCTGAATTAGCCTTGATTTCTTGTGAGAGTTAGTTCCTCATAATATTGGAAAATACGACTAATGGCTGTTTTAGAATATGGCTGAATTAATTTGTTCAGGTTTACCTGTCCAAGTAGAATCTCACTGTGTAAGTCTACACTAGTAATTGTTCTCTGGGATTTTTTTTCTGGGTTTTTTTTTGACTGCTGATATAAAAATATAACTTTCTCTTATTATGTTAATCTCTACTTTTCCTCTTGCATGGATCATTTATTTGTGAACTGGTTATTTCAGTAAGGGCTCAAAGGTAATTTCATGGTTTATAGAATTTATATCTGAGGGTTTAATGAGGAAAACATATTGTTTTTTAACATATGAAATAGAGAATCTTCCATTATATTTTTATTTTCCTCCTCTAATATTACATGTATATCAAGTTCAAAGCCTTGAATACACCTAAGTATAAAATTATTCCTTTCCTACACATGGGAAATATGAATGTTTGCAACTCCAGAATCAACACACACAGACTTTGAAGGTGATTTTATTTTTAATGAATCTAGATATAAATGAACTACTCTTCTGTTTGTGCATTGCGCTGTAGTATACAGTTGAAAATACAATAACAGTATATTACTTTTTCTGTGATTTAGGTTAGGAATTAATACATTCAAATGAATTTAAGAGCCTTGGGTATACTTCATACAGGATGCGAGTCCCTCAGTAGACCTCTCATGAACATTATCAGATTCAATATGTGGTCAAACAGATTAAAATCTGACCAACCCCCTCTTTTTGCCATTCATTAAACTCCAGAATCTCTTTGAAATGGCTTTCTTCTCAATTATATAGTGTAAATTTGATTATTTGATGTGGGGAAAAATTAACCAAGACAAGATTTCTGTTTGGTATGTTAATCTGTGAAACGTCCAATTTTCAGCGTGAGTGTAGTTACAGCAGATCAGGTTTGAACTAAGGCTGCAAAATATCAAATTTCCTTTGACCCCTTTCTACGTACATTTTCCAAGAGCTTCACTTTTATCTAGTGCAGTTATCAATGTTCTTTCACTCCAAATCAGAGTCATTATCTACTATCTAGTGTTTGTTGTACGACTTGTGCCTTCGATTTACAATTGTGTAAACTGGAGGATGCTTTCAGCATCAGTTTGATCTTTTGATGGGTCAACAGCTTTGTTGCGCTGCTGCCTGGAGTACTTAAAATATATCTGACTGATATTTTGGCAATTTTACATCCTGTGTTAATTATACCACAAAGCACAAAATCTATTAGCAATTTTCACGAAGTATCTTATGCTTAGAAGACTTTTGAGAACATGTGACTGATCCTGGTGTGATGAAAGTATCGTTTAAAATAGCTTCTAAGTTCTGCCATACAGCAGGAGCTAATTCTGCTTCTTTGCAGTGAAGATTTGAAAGAATTGTGCTCTTAAGTAGGAAAAAAAAGAGTAAAATGCATTCAATACTTCGAGCCATCTCACAGGAAAGCTTAAATACGGATTTTTACACTGGAGGGGAGTAAGTATTGTCGTAAGTACTGTTCAGTGGTAATGCTTTTGTGTTGCTCATTTATCAAAAGATCATGGGAGCATCTGAAATTCTACAGAAGTAAGTGTTACGTACGCTGGAATTGGTACTTCTCTATGTCCTTTGTTCATTGTTTGGTGTGTTATCCTTCAGATATTCTTACGGAGATAAGTAAAGCCCTCAGTAAACTGCTCACGCTATGCTGCCGGAGGAACCAGGCCAGGAATAGGCACACAGGCTATGCAAAGTTACTCGGTCTCTGCTGAGTAGGCTCATAGTTGTGTGACATGGAGTAGGCTTTCTATGTTGCAAAAAGGGCTTTTTTCAGAACAAGTTCAACCAAATGTCTTGAGATTGACAGGTGTAGCTGTCCACTGTGCCCAAGTTTTTTTTTAACCCCCAGTTAATTTGTATGATAAACCCTCGATGAACAGAAACATCTCTCAGGTTTCTTTAATGACAATTACATTGTGAGACAGTGAATATCCTCTTTGCCCTTACATTTAATACTTTCTTTTCAAACAAAATTGTCATTTCTTAAAATCTTGGTATGAAAAATAGAAGTAATGATGTATGACACTTTTTCTGAGAGGACCAAAGAAAGTATTCCAGAACTTAATTTCTTTAATATGTTGTTGAATACTGCATACAAATATATCTATGTGTGTGTTTTGTCTTGAATTGTAGGCAATAGTCTTTGTCTCTTGCTGGTTAGGAAGGATATTATATAGTGACTGCACATAAGGAGTCCAAGGACAAGCTGCAGCCAGCACTTAAAGGGTGAGGATCCTAAAAGCTTATGAAGCTGAAGCTCATTCTCATTGTTATTGTTTTACTTTTACATGAGGGGAGGGTCTCTCTGGGTTTTGAGCCATCCCAGGAGTCCAGAGATCAGAATGTGTTTCTGTTTCTTCTTGTTGTCGGTTGTGATTGATCACCCAAAGAGGAAAGGAGGAGCAGTAGATGTGCAGTGCTCATTCTGGGGAGCTCTAGAAAGCTTTGTGCGTTACAGGAGATGTATACTTCTCAGAGGACTTCCTGTTTGATTGGGTTTTGGGGTTTTTTTAGGATTGCAGGCTCTTGCTTATGTAGCTTTCATGATGATTTAGTGCTTATAAGACATCACTGAATATCAAGGAAGCCTTAATAAATCTGAATTGGTCTCAGTGTGGATGGAAATGAAGATGTGTTTTTATTTCATGCTGGGATGGTAGAATGAATTATGTCAGAAATCTGACTCCTAGAAGAACTGGGAATTCTTGAAAAACAGTGAAAGAGTACAACAGCCAGAAAGGAACACTAAGATTCATTGAATTTTTTTGCTGAGAAAGAGTGACATTGGCCGTGTATTATGTTAATATTTGGAAGATATGCCAATGCTGCTGCCAGGGTCCAACAAGAGCAGGGTGGCTTCGTGAGGGAGGGTGAGCCAGAAGCCAAAGGCACCCATTAGGGCTCAGTCTTGCAGCATCTCCTGGGCAGGTCAGTGATAACGGGTTCCCTGGACAGTCCCAGGCAAGGCAAATGAGTGACTCAGGTCACTGGTCCATCCAGAGCATGCAGACAGGAGCAGCAAAAGGTGGGGCTAGAGACAGGACTGGAGATTAGGTTTCAACAGAGGTCTGAGGTCCAAGGTCCATCTAGAAGACAGGTACACCTACGATATAGCTCAGATAAGGAGGGACCAAACCCTCAGGAGCGTGGATGGAGCTCCTGGGCTGCGAAGAAGAGGGCACATGGGTAGAGGCTTCAGGGGAGGCTGCACAGAAGACTCTGGCAGCTAGACATGTCATCAAGGATCTGGGACTAGAAAAAGAAGATTCCAGTAAAAAGTAATTTTGAGATTTCTAGCTTAATGGCATAAATAAATTCTGATCTGTTAACTTGCCTTTAATAGAATATTATTCTAGATAGTTCCTTTCATTTCAGAATAATACTTTTTCTGTCTGTACCTTCAGTTGTATTTTTCATTAAACCTGTTTTATTGTCTTAGCTGATTTTAGCTATACCAATGTAAATCCAGAGCAAGTGAACTTATGCTGGTTTTATACCAGTAAGCATAATCTGGCACACTCCTGAAAAAAAAAAAAATTGAAATTGTATAGTCAACAGTCAAAGCTTCTTGTTAGAAAATTCTTGATCTGTAAGGGTGCTATTGGTAAAGGAGCTAAAAACCTCAAAATTGATTTATTTTTTATCAGCTCAATACAGTTTGTCTGAACACTGAACTTGCTTTTTTGTTCTTCAATTTGATAACAGTATTTGCCTATGTTGTAAAATCTGAACTGAGATAAGCTTGCGTACAAACTGAGCATAGGATTAGAAACTAGGATTTCAAGAATTTTAATTCTTATTTTTGTCACTAAATGAGTTTGTGACCTTAAGCAACTTCTTAGGTCTCGTTTGTAAAGAAAGCTGAATTTTCTTAGCAGTTTATTTATAAGTCACTAGGAATTCAGCATCTTACGAGATGAAATCTTTTAATATTTCTGTATTTTATTTTGGAAATTGTAAATTGAGAAAAGGATAGTTTTGGATGGTCTAGTTATGCCAGACCCCAAGTGCTTATTACAGGCTGTGTAGTCGCAATGAACACCCTACTCCGGGCATGCAAATTGGGAATTAATTTAGACCAAAGGTTTGGAGTATTTCAGACTTTATTTTTTTTTCCTTTGTGCTGATTTATATAGTGACTAGAATTACTTATCTTGCTATACTTTATCATTTCAATTTCAGTGAATGTTTTGACAGTAAATGTGAAGCAGCAAAATACATTTTTATTGAAAAGGCTAAAGAAGTACAAGTAGCATTCTTATTGTATAGTATTAAAGAGCCTGAAAAACATGGTCTGATATCTTTCTTTTTCATAAGATAATTGCTTACAAATTTTGTTGTAGTTCTACTAATCCATGATTTCAACTGGAAAACTGTTGCGTTCACCATCTCATTTAATCTAAATGTGGTAGTCACTTGCTTTTTGTACTGCCCTTGGCCATTAACTTAGAAAATCTCTTGCTATTCTGAGAGAACTGGTGCATCTCTTCGACATGCAGTGAACTGGTTTCCTAGCTACTGAGCTGGTCCCTGTGATGGGGGGTGGGTGGGGGAGCTAAGCTTGCCCCGGTAATTAGCTTTCACTTTTGCCCTCTAGTTTCTCTTATCTATAGGAACATGGAGAATTTATCTTCCCTGTTCCCTCCTTTCTTATGCTGGTAAAAGAGCAGTTTTCCATGTAATTCCTTTTGCAATGAATGGTCACACAAGTGGAGTATCTTATGCGCTGCACAAGTGAGATGTCTGGAAATACTCAGAAAGAGAGTGGCTTTGATTGCACACAGATACTTACCTAACTGGATCTCATTGCCCATTTACTTGAGCAGACTTAAAAAATAGTATTTTTATTAAAAAATAAATATTTTTCTTGCTGTGCTTGAAAACAATTGGTGCATAGTCTGTAGATTTCTCTAGTATTTATTGCCATGTTTTCTCAGTGTTTCCATGCAGAAGTTCCTAGCGCTTTTAGAGCAAGAAGAAAAATGTGTTTTATCAGCCCACTAGTCAATGTATTTTGCACAGTGTACATGCTCTTTGCCTACTTTGTTTGTTCTTCCTATGATGCAGTTTAGGTTTTTTCCTTCCCTGCAGTATTTCCTGCCTGTGCCTTAGAAGGAGTACAAATACCAGCAGGGCTGAAGGGTGATCGCCTGTTTCTGACCACAAATGACTTGTTTGAAGTCTTGTCGGTTATAACACTTAATAGTGCAAGGCCTTGGGTTTCCCCCCTCCCTTAGTTTGTTTTTAAATAAATGCTTTAAAAGTTGAATCGTGTTTTATTTATTTATTTAAATTATATGATCTACTTTTCGCATACAGTAGCATTCGCTTAGTTTATACAATAAGTGACCTAGTTTGCATTTTCTTTCAACTCTATAAATTACACTATTTTTTTCTACTGGTATTGAGATTTGCTACTAGTCCTTCTGAAAAATTAGGTTTTAATTTTTTTCTCCCTTCTAGCCAAATAAACATAAAGAGGGATGAGAACACAGGAATCAGGACTGGATTTATGGCTTCTTGGAGGCAGGTTTTATTCCTCTCTGTGCTGCTACTTTAGCTTTTGATGGTTACTTCATTTATCTCTGCCATGACTTTGCTGCCTTTGAAATGCCTTATGTGCATAGATTGTTGTGGCTTAGATGTTTTGCCTAGATTTCTTCAAATGTTGAAATCTTTTGAAGCAACCAGTTAGATAAATGAGAAATATTTTGTGATACATGAGGTATATGTCATGTGCCATATTCACAACGATAACTGAATAGTTGATTTTAGTCCATTTTTTACCTAAATTCATTTGAATGGGTAAAATTCCTGTGTCCAAACTATTAATTTCTGCATGCTTTGATTAGGATTTTGACTTCTGAGTTGAAGCTACCTGACCCTAGTCCTTGTCATTGCTCACGCTGTGGCCACAGTACATGGTTCAGGTGCTGGAACGGAAGTTTTTACATTTGTGGACTACTGATGTTAAAAGCAGGAAACCAATTTTATATCCTTTACATGATAGATACTGAATCAATAAAGCATCAACTTAAGGTTACATGTGATGGCTTCTAGTGAGAAGACAATAAATCATGTTATGTGCATACAGGTATATTGACTCAATTTCTCTGGGCTGCCTATGCAAAATGGAAGGTGACTGAATCTAAACTGTTAGAATAAATATAAAGCCATTTTATCTGCTTTTTATAATTTCAGTATTGAATACCTAAGTACAACATTTGAGTCAAAGTGAAAATTCACTGGGTCCTGTGCCCTGTCTCAAATGATGGTCAACAGCAGATGGTTAAAGAGGGAGAGTAAGTAGCAGAATATACACAAAATGGTATTGCCTTCTGGCCTTCAGCAATTAGCACTCTGGGTACTTTGAGAGCTGGAGATGGACCCTCTTAAAGTATGTAATACGCACTAGTGGACTCACCTCACATAAACTTTCTAGTTCTCATTTTCAACCTATTTATATTCTTGCTTTCCTGATGGAGTTTTTCACACATATATTGGGGGAAAAGAGTCTGATGCATGTTGGAATGGGCAGGTGAAGATAATAGTCCATTTGTGCTTTATCACTTTCTTACCAAGCACTTTCTGAGGATGAAAAGCCTGATGGTTGTAGCTCCTTTTGCATCCTTACTTACTTGCTCATGGTGAGAATGTGTAGCTCTGCCAACACAGGGCTTATTTATTACCATCTACAGCTTGAAACAAGGAACCTCTGAGAATGAAGATGGAGTTATTGATACAGTGGGTCTATCAGTAATGTATTTCTTTTCTTAAATTTTTCATATCTCAGCACCAAAATAGGATAAACAAGTTGAATTCACTTAAGATGAAACATTACTTCTGTCTCATTAAGAATAAGCACATGTGCTTGAAGGTTTTATAATGCTGCACTGCATTGCTAAGAATCATTTCCTTGTTGTTTTAATACTGTTTCTCCTTTTTAGTAATGACTTGACACAGGCTGGACAACGGCCTGGTGTATTGCAGTTACTGAATTACAGGTTGAAAAAACAGTTTTACTTCTAATACATGTAAAAATATATGGAGGATGGTGGTGAGTGCATCAGAAAACCTCTTTCAACCCTATTTAGATAGTAAAGCATAACAGGTTACATTTTCTTAAGTATGAGATAGCCCTGGCATACAGTTTATTCTCATGCTGAGAATTAGGCAGAAGCAAGTTACACAGATGAATATGGAAAGCACATGTGCGAGGGGAGACATTCCTTAGTTCTCCCTGTGCCCCTCTAAAAGCCTGATTGTGCCCTCAGAGGTGGAATTTGTGCGAAAACTTGTTCTGAAGGAAAAAATCATGCTTTCTAGTGTTATGCTTGCAGGCAATTTTACATCTGAACTGAAATGGAAATGAACACTTTTTTCTAAATGAACATTATGGTATTTTGTGACTTTATGGGAGATTCTAACTATGGTATTTTGTTAGACTTCAATTTCTGCAAAATCTTTCTCCTTTTTTGCTGCAGCCTTCCAAAATATGCTCTTTTTTACTATGTAGTCATTATGTATCATGCATTTGTGTATTATAACTACTAACTTTTCATGCAAGCCATTTCTGACTCAGTGTCTACATGTTCAAGGAGTATTGAACAGTAAAGGTTACGGAAAACATACCTCAGAACACTGAGGGAGAACACTGATTTAAACATATTTTCACTTGTGAAATTCTGAAGTAGCCTCAACTGGCCTTGCCTCTCTGCTTTGGTCCTAACATCAGGCAGAGTTGTGTTTTGTTTTGGGGTATGTTTTGTTTGTTGGTTTGGTTTTTACTATATGTCAGGTTTGCAAATGGTTTTGGCCCTCATGAATGTGTCCTATGAATGATTTAAACTTCTCATGTTGATTGTTAACTTCCTCTGTCAGAATATATCTTGTGTTGCTTAATTGTTGTTTAGCTGGCTCGCTAGAGAGATTTTAGGGTCAAAGAAAAGCAAGTTTTTTCAAGCACTTTCTATCACAGAATCCATGGAGACATAGTGTGGTTATGCACTTGAATGCTGTAAATGAAGGAGCATTTCGGAACAGTGGAATGATGGGGGGGATGTGTTTACTTCAGCTGCCCTGTAGCTGGCTCTTCAGAATAGCTCTTTTCTTGTCATATGTGTTTATGTGATGTCTATCAACTGTTTTGGACCACAGCTGCTAGCTTAACAATAGAACAGAATCATAGAAGAATTCAGGTTGGAAAA
>NW_009723231.1:0-5587 GCF_000703405.1 Apaloderma vittatum
CCCCGCGCTCCCGGCTCGGCCCCGGTATCAAGTTACAGAAAAACTACACCCTCGCAGCACCCCTATTTACATACAAATAACTGGAGTGCCTGCATTTATGTCACCATTCAAGAGGCTTGCCAAGGGAGGCTGTAATCCAATCAGCAGAAGCTTTAAAGGGATGTCTGCAGAGTGATTAAAAGGGGACTTTTTATTTATTTTTTTAAATGTAGTCCTTATTTTTTAATTTTGTTCCATATTTGCAAAGAACTTTGATCTGAGTTGAGAGGACAAAGCTGCACATGTCCTAAAATACATCCGAAGAGATCAAGATGTTAAGAAGATCTCAGTTGTTGTGTGGAAAGCGAATATGACCCACAGGGATTAGTTTGCTTGTGCTGGTTTGGAGATTAACTCTAAATCACTGCTTAAGGACTAATAGGACTAATAAGAATTCTTGGAAACACCAGGAAAAAAAAATCTTATAGACCAGACTGGTGAAAATGGCTTTCCAAAACAGTAAGACCTTTTAAAGTTTAACTTAATATGTAATGTTTCTGTTTCTGGTTTTTTGAATGCTTTCTGATGTCTTATGAACATTTTGGCTTTTAAACTGTTACTTAAAATACTGGTTGTTGCTGGGCTGGAGGAGAAAGTTGGTCTGTTTGTTTGCCGTTTGCAAAGCAGTAGCTGAAGGGATATTTTTAGAATTGATTGTTAGTTTAATACGAGAGTCGCCTGTGGTTTCCTGAGTGAAGTGAATGGAAACTAGTCTAAACTTCTTGAATGAAAGTGGGAAACGTGGAGCTGGGGTTGCGGAGTCACCTTCAACTTTACACGCTGTTAAACTACTCGGTTGTGCAACTTTTACACACTTAAAAGGCGTTCGCAACAAAGGAGAGCGCGAACGTCGGCAAGTTACGAGCTTACAGGGAGCTCATTCTGCTCCGTCTTGTTGAGGGAACGGGGTGTGGGGGGAAAACCCCAAACCTCCTACAACCGCAAAAGGCATATTTTGGACTTGCTCTGTCAACGCAGGAATGTAGGTTTGCATGATGTAATGGTATGCAAATGCTCCCAGCGAGAGGGAGCTGCTCCGTTAACCCTTTGCGGCATCTGCCCTCCTCCCCAAATATTTAACTTTCCTTCCTTTTCTTTTCTTTCTTTTCTTTTTTCCCCCCTTCCTCCTAAAAAAGCCAGTCACCTGCTTCTCTACCGGGCGTTTCCCGCGGGCTTACGGCGTTGGCGGCGGTGGGTTTGGGCGCCGGGCTGGGCGGGCAGCGCTGGCTCCGCGCTGGGCTTTGTTCTGCTCCCGCCCCAGCTGCCGGGGCAGGCAGGAGGCTTCAGGAAGTGCTTACCTTCAGAAAATCAACCTGAAAGTATGAAGCAGTTGGGGAAAAAAAAAAAAAAAAGCTAAAAAACCCAAACATCCTCTTACGTTCAAGCTTGCGCAAGTTATTCAGAAATACGAAGGCCGGCCTGTTTTACTCAGCGTCCATTCAAGCTTGCTGCATGGTACTGGTGGGCAAAGAGGCCGTCTCTCACAGCTGAGTAAATTTTTAAAACTTTTTTTTTTTTTACGCATTCAGAATAACCCGACTTTAGTTTGTCAGCTCGGGCTTTTTGGTAAGGAAAGCAGAAGTGAGCGTAATGGTGCAAAGTGCAGAAGAACGCTTGAGCTTGCTTGAACGACTGGGCAAAAGTCATCCCTCGTATAACTTTATTGGCTTTACGTCAAGGTGGAGTTTTGCTTCTTACGTTTGCTCCCAATAAAATTATTTTCTCAGGCCTGTTCAGAGGGTGCATAATCGACGTGCTGCATGGAAAGAGCCTTAGGGAAAGTGAGGGTGATGGGATTGATTCCTTGTTGGTGTGCAGAGAAGGGCGTTATGACTTACTAAGCACACAAACATTTACAATACATGCAGCTCCTGATTTCAGCCTGGCTTTTGTACTGACAGGTGAGGATGCAATGACAGGCGATACGGACAAATACCTCGGACCCCAGGATCTGAAAGAGTTGGGAGATGATTCTTTGCCTGCTGAAGGATACATGGGCTTTAGCCTGGGAGCCCGCTCTGCCAGGTATTGTATTTGCTGTTTCTTGTGTTTGCGTGTCGCCACAGTTAAAAGTTTTTACAAACCGAGCGCGCTCTTTCACACAAAGCTGGAGTCTATTTTGAAACGAAGTAGAGGGGGTGTACTTCCGTGTTATGATAATACTGTGCCTTTAAAGCATATGCTCATTACAGTTTTATTTCATATTCTTTATTCATGTTGGCTTCTTATGGCAATGATACAGAAAACTGGCTATTCACTTTTTCTGGTATTTGCTCATGCTCCGAACATCTCCAAGGTACCACTTCACCAGCAGTTTGTGAGTGTCGTGGAAGCTGATCTAGAACAGTCAACAAAACTGGGTTTCTTTTCATTACTCCTGGTCAGATTGATACTCACAGTAGCATGTTCCTTAATGGGCTAATTTAGCTGAACAATATAAGTGCCAGAAAAACTGAATTACAATCATTTTGCTATTTTGGTGCTTTTATTTCTTTAAAGGTGCTAGTGAGTAATCCATACGAGGTAGCCAGTATTAAAGAAAAATGCTCCCCAAAATAAAAAAGCAGTTATATCCTATATTTGTTGCAGGGTTTCATTTGACAGGGAGTGGATTGTGTATTACAGTAAACAGGCCACAGTTTCTGTGAACCTGATAAAACATTATAAACTGACTAATGCTGATTTCAACCCGGGTCTTTCTAGATCAATGCTTTAGATTTCATTTTTGAATCTTGCTAAAGCCTGTGATGTGCGTTGCTCAAAACAATTGAAGCTGTGTGAGCAGAGATTACTTCTCTAGTTGTGAATTTGCACTGTATTTACTGACAGTTGAATTGTGCTGAAGCTAATAATTAAACCTCATAAGCTGGAGCCCCGAGGACTTTTTCCTATGCTGTAGTTTAAAGATCTGCTTTAAAAAGTGAGTTCATTGTCTAACAGCAAATGGCAACTCCCATAAGGTAAAGCTTTAGATGTCTTACCCTTCAGTCTTGTTTATTATGGTCACATTAGAAATGCAAGCATACAGTGCAAATTTAGTAGTGCCCAGCCATATTTTCCTTACCAAAAAGCACGAGCTGACAAACTAAAGTCGGGTTATTCTGAATGCGTAAAAAAAAAAAAAAAAGTACAGTGCTTTTTAGTAGTGCCCAGCCATGTTTTGCTTCATTTAAAATTTTTAGGTAAGTTAATGACTATTTATATGATAATACATTCATGAGGAATGCTGAACTGCTTTTAAATAGTCCATTAGCTAGAAAATCAGCAAAACTGATCCGAAGGGAGAATCTTCCTTCTTTGTAAACTTACCTGGCAAAGCAGACGTGCTGCTTTTAGACAGAGGTTGGCATGAGCAAGGTCATGGTACAGCACCATCAGATGTGGTCAGTCCTGAAGCGCCGCAGTGATGGTGGAGGAGGAGTGCGCTTTGTGTGCAGAGCTGGGCACTGATTTACAGACACCTTTTACTCGTAGTACTCTCCCTTCAAACGTCTAAATTCTCACTGTGCAGGTGGGAGAGCAGAATTTCACAGTCAGGATCCGTTAGGTAGATCTGAGGGTTCAACCTTGTGTTATCTTTTCTTTGAGAGAAATCTAATGTTGCCATGCTTCTGATTTTAGCAGTGCCATTACTATTTGTTGCTGCGTAACTCATTTTTTACATTACACATGTTATGCTCAGAGGAGACAAATACAGTGGGTTTTTTTCCTGTTGAAGTATTTTACTTAGCAAAAAGTATTCAGTGAATGTATCTTACTACTGATTCTGAGTGTAACATTAAAAAATAAACACATTAAATATATAAGCCATCCAGCCATAACATCTTGCTTTTCCTGTCTGATTCTTTGCTTTCTATTTCTCCTGTTTCTTTTCCACTGTAAATTGCTTTAGTCCAAAAGTCAGGTAAGAAGGCATGGCATCGTGTTTCATCTTTCTGCTGCTGCCATTGCTCATCTTCATTTTACTCAGCATTGAAAAGTGACATGCTTTTATTTTTGGGTGGGATAGGGGAGTGGGCTTAACCTTAGAGGATATCCCTCTGTTTTAACAAATATAACTTTATGTCTTTATGCCCTTTATCATGCAAAAGTCTACTTAACTTTTTCCTACAGTGTGTAGTTAAGATCCCAGTTCTGCTTCCAGCACAGGGACCAACGTGTGCTAAGGGTCTAGAACAGTTTGATTAGCAACTGCAAAATGCATGAAACAAGTTGTAGAGTTTTAAGTCTGAAAAGTGTTGCTAGTTCTAAAGTGTAATATGTTGTTGGATGTTGCTTTTTATTAATTCACATTTTTTACTACTTTTTTCTTTTTTTGTCACGTAGCAAGCATGTTGAGGCCTGCAGCATGTTTTTAGTACATACCATGATGTATCTTCCAGGGTTAAGTGTAACACACTCCTACCTTGATTTAGTTGCAACACATTCATAGTTATTTCTAAATAGTCTAATGTGCACAAAATAATTCCCAAAGCATTAGAATCTGTATTTAATCATCAGTAAGCAAATATCTTTTCTGTCTTTTTAATTTAAAAATTATTATCTTTTTTTCTGACTAAATGAATAACTAGGGTGTTTACAACAAAGTCAAAAGTGGTTCAGCCACAAAGAGAATGACAACACACAAAACTTGCTCTTAGGTAAACCTGCTTCAGCAATCTGAGCCATATGGGCAGGCACTGTAACCTACCCGCAGCTCCCCTGGGACCTGCCCTCATGGGTCTCCTTTCGGGATTAGGGCGTGAAGACATTTATCAAAGTACATCTAAATACTCAAATACACTTTTCTGGATCTGTTCTACAGCTGTGGCATTGCTGCCAGAGCACTAAATATCTGTTGTGATTTCGCATATGTATATTGTAGAGAAGAGGCTATTAACTATAGTGAAATACTTATTATTCAATTTTTTCCGTTGTATTTATTTCACAGATTATGTATATTCAGCCATCTTATGCTATCCCTGGAAGTTGCATGTATTAATTTTTTTGCTTTTATTTTTTGTTCATCTCATTGTCATCTGCCCTTTCTATGATAAATGGTAAATACAACAGCCTCCGCTCCTTCAGTTCGGATAGGTCCTACACGCTGAACAGAAGTTCTTATGCCCGGGACAGCATGATGATCGAAGAGCTGCTGGTACCAGCAAAGGATCAGGTATGTGCTGCGTCTCTCCCACCAGGTATTCGTGCTTCATATTTACAGAGGATGACAGTCTGCAGCCCTCAGCGGTACTTACAGAGATTGTCGCTACTCTCTCAACTGTTGAAAAGGGAGAAGGGAGCTGGGAGAAAGAAATCACGGTTTTACCATATTGTAGTTTTGCAAGAGACAGGTTGACAGGCTCCCAAACCAAGAGGGTCTTTAAAGGACCGGTTATGTTTCTGAGTGTGGGGTTGTCCATTGAACTCAGTGGGAGCATCAGTGAGCTCTGGTGTTATGTGTATCCTTAGAGTGCTTTCATAAGCTGGGAGCAATGTGTTTTACACTAAACAACCTTTGTCTGTACTATATAGCCTGGGGATTACGTTCACCCGTGCTGTCCACGTG